>NW_009620272.1:29726-81813 GCF_000690535.1 Cariama cristata
CCCAAATCCGACAACAAAACCCAGCAATAAGATGCACATGCATGTCTTGTCCTTTTCTGGTTTAGCAGAGGTAAGTAAAAAACAAGAAAAAAGCTTTTTAGAGTTTTGGGAGGGGGTTTGTTCTGAAAATTTGGTAGAGAGCAGGAAAGATGAGGAACAGCAGAGATGATCTGAAGAGATGAAAGGAGGAAATGACCACACACACCCCCCCCACACACAGAAAGGAGATCAATGTGAATGCAGGGGAGAGCTCCTTCCCCGCCTTAACCAGAAAGGGAAAGGCTGGGGAGAGGGAGCGCTTGCTGGGTGCGTGGACTTGCACGGGGTCTTATTTAAAAGCAGAAAAGGCACTTTCACCCTAGCCTGGAGAAGAAAACTCCTTATCTAAAACCAGACACGCCGGGGTGGTCCTCTGCCATGGCTTTCACTTCTGAGGAGAATTTCATTAAAAAACTGGTGGGAAAAAAATACACTAAACTCCATTCTGTATATACTGCTGCTTCTATTAAGAGGCTGGGGGAAAACTGAATCAGAAAGGCATCCTTAAGGGATAAATTATTTTTAATTTTAAATTTGTAACACACATTTCCAAGAAGTACTGTAAGTATCATTTAGTAGGAAATGAGTGTGGGGAAGCAAAATTTTATGCTCATTTGACCATAAAAACTGAAGGAGTTTTTGTAAATCTCTCAAACAACTTCCTAATAGCCTGAAGAGCCACATTTTCACACGAGAATCACCCTTAATTGTACGGTGAGATACTGCTATTCCACAGCATGTTTGGGGAGTCCAGCCTGTCCACGGACTGGGATTTATACGGCAATTTTGACCTTACCTGCGTGCTTTCCGCACCGAATTAATTGTTTTCCTCTCAGAAAGTCTGCTTTAACTCAACGAGCAGAATTTTAGTCCAAAAGCACATCTTCAGACCAGCCTTGCTCTTTGTGAACCCCGAGGTGGATGTGTGGGCCAACGGGACGGGTCTGTCCTCGTTTGCACCCCTAGAAAGTGAATTTATAGGCTTTATACAGAGGTTTGCTGAGACCAGTGGTCTTAAACCAGTATAACACTGATTAATTGAAACAAGATGGACGTCAGGTTACCTGTATTAAAAATATACCAGAAATGATCCTGCAAGCTCTTCACACATGATGACCCTTTCTGGTTGAATATGGTCCTTAACACTGCATCTATACGTTTGTCAGAGATGGTTCTGAACAGTATTTTATTTTAAATTGGGAGATATCCTTTTTTCTTTTCATTTCACTGGCACATAAACCTGGAATATACAGATTATATTACAGGTACAGGAGAAAAAGGCTGGAGGGAGGGAGGGAGGGAGGAGGAGGAGGAACTCTCCTTCGAAACAGCAGGCAAACACCCAGGCCCGTGTCCCTCTGATAAGTAAGCGTGAGCTCCTGGCTCTGATGCCGCGTCAGGTGATTATTTCCCAAAGTAATTCCCGTGGGAGGTTTGCTGTGCAGGGAAAGGAATAGCCCCATATCCGTGGATGAGGCACAGCTTTGGAGCAATGCCAAGCAGGAAGGCTGGGGGAGAGCAAAATTGGGGGAAGAAAAGGCCGACCCCCTCCAAAGGAGCCTGGTCTTAACAGATATATCCCCCCTACATCAAATACGTCTGCCCAAGCAGCTTCAGAGCTGTTCCTTTAAATCATATGTAGAAAAATATTCTCACTGCTCTGTTAATTACAACAGCAAGTTGAACAAATGCACTTACAGCTCAGTTGCTGTCACCATTTCTACATCGGTGTAATTCATGCTTGCAGCCCATGATAGGATTTTTTAATGTCATTACACAGTAGGGCAAAGTCTTCATTTTTAATAAAAATACAAATGCTAAAATGAAATGGATTAATATCTAATTTTACATCTTCATTTACATGATGTGCAAAATTATCTTAAATATTTGTTATGGATGGAGTGGCTTTCCACCAATTTAGGCTTTTTTTTGTACTGGAGAATGTTAACATAAATTGTAGCATAAATCATTGCCTTGTAGAGTACCAGAAGGCGCATATAAAAACCCATATCTTTACTGCACATATTTCCCATTAACCATAATCTATTAGTAATTGAAGTTCATTACAAATTCTTGTAGACTTTATTGCTATCATGCTGCATGACATAGTGAACCTGGCTTGCATAACAAGAAGTCCTTGCTGGGAAATATCCTATTAACAATGACAGTGCATTTGTCATTGTGATAATAAATCCAAAGCTGCCTGTAGATTATAAATTATTGCGGCGCCATTTCCACTGTTGTAGTTTAAAAGTTTTGTCAGCACTTCCATTTTAAACCCCTGCTTTACAGGCAGTTATAACTTGACCATAAAAATCCGCAGCAAGCTCAAGCTCAGCTTACAAGGTCTCAGTCCGAGAGCGCGTTTCTTCCCCCAGTAAGATTCACATTTCATGCACATGAAAATCTTAGAAGCGGAAGCTGTGTTTATGGCAGATTTTTTTTCTTCTGCATTTGCATAGCTTCTAATTGGAAAAACCAGGCCATTTGACAAGGAATTTGTCCATAATCTTTCTAAAAATTGTGGTAAAATTTTAAAATATATCAGGACAAAAAGATGAAAGCCAGGTTGAGCTGAGTGTTCGCTGGTTTAGCACCTGAAAAGCCTCAATCCTTATCTCCAGGTGCCATGGACTTTGGGGAGGCATTGGGCAAATCCTGCTTTCAAAGGAGAAACTGAAGAGAAATGATGTTACCCATATGCCTTGCAATGGTGTTTTGAGGATTAATTACTAATACTGAAATTCTGGCATCCACTCAAGTCATCCTTCATCATGTCTCCGCAATTCTTTGAGCTCCATATAGGTTTTAAGTGTTATTAAAAGAAAATTGTCATAGAGTTGAACTTTAAGTGTTAATTATGACTCGAGATATAAATGACATCAGGTCAAATCTTTCACAATTTAACTCCGTAATTGACTTTAGCTTGCTACACCAGGGGATCTCTGTGTAGCTGAATGCATCTGTCTATCATATTTCTCAAGTGCCTATAGCAATGCATCCAATTAGCTGGACGTAACCATTACGCCTCAACTGCTCCTAAATAGTGCAGGATAAAGCCTTCACCTCCCTGAAACCACTGAGGAAACTTTCCCTGCCATTAGCAAGGCCAGGTTTTCACATCATCCTGCAATACGTGCCCTGTCTTGAAGTACTGCTTGTGTTTTCATGGGGTGGATAACCAATTTTGCAGTAAATATAATAACCGTCTTTTCACATCAATAGAGTCTTCTATCTCAAAATACCCCAAATACTCCAAATTGCTTTAAAATCTTGATGTGCAAAACCACTTCCCTTGCCACTGAGGTGCAGCAATCTCCTGGGTGAAATGCAGCAGCTGTTGGATGGTTGACAGCACCGTTTCACAGTGATTTATGACAGGACAAGGAGGAGGAGGTGACTGTTGGCAGTCAAAGTGGCAATGCCAAGGAGCAGAAAGAAGGAACTGTCACTGAGCCGGGACACGGGGACCAACATGTCTCCTCCGGCCAAAATTGCCATCAGCTCCCTGCTTCCCCTCTTCCTTGGCAGCGGAGTGGTAGGACATTAGTCTGGGATATGAGGCTGGCTCAGGATGAAGCCCAGTGCCCACCACCACCCCGACACATCCAACAGCTTGTGCTGGTGGTGGGACCAAGGGTGTCTACCATCAGTGGGCCTGACATTAGCTTTTGTGTTGCAGTCCTATCTGCTTGTAGTGTCCTGCCTGCTGCTTCTTCACACTAGTGGCAATGGGGACCTCTCCTACAACTCACAAAGTCATCCTTTGTTAGCTCATACCTCCCAACACCTCACATTCAAATCTTCACAATTTCCTTGCACGTCAAGAGGCACTTCACCACCAGCCTTAGCTACCCAGCAGAGGTCATATGGAAAGCAGGGGTGGATCTGATGGGTGTAAGGGAAAAGAAGTTGTCTTCCTTTTTTGCTTTAATGGGTTATTCCTGTTTCCAATCCCAGATGGATATGAATGGTACCTAACAGAGATGCATGAATGTGTGGGTCCAAGGTGGTACTGGTGTGATTCAGGATGGTGCTTGTGTTGAAGAGTGGTGAACTGCTGTAAATAAGCACTGGAAAAAAATATTACAGGATATTGCAAATTTCTTAGTCAGTTTTGTGTATTCTATCTGCATTATCAAGCCTCCAGTCAAAACCACAATGAACACAGAAACAACCAAATTAACAACTCTTTGAAATCCCTAAACCTAAACCATGTCATCCTTTGTCACTTTGGAATCCCTCAGCCTAAATCATGTCATAGTTTCCCACTCAAATAAAGTATAAGGACCTAATATCTTTGAGACTCTTAATGCTATAAATACATTTTGATATTTTTATAACCATGATTTTGTAGAGGTGGCAATGAGGTATCATTTATTTTGGTGAGGGTAAGGAGGACATTTGCCAGCAGTTATAATTCCTTTGCTTTCCTAAAGAAAGTGAAATGACATTATTTGGATGCTGTTTCAAGGATCTGGTGTGTTACAATAGGTCCTGGTGGAGACGAATTAGTGGCCAGAGTATAGGTGAACTTGCCAAAAATGAATAGCAATGCAATTTATCATACGCTTCTGTAATTTATCTCATGACCATGTATTAGATTAGATAAAGACAGAAAGACATGTGAATTGGATGGACTGAACTACTACTGAAAACTTACACCTGCTTTTATTGAGGCTGACAGGAAGATTTCTGTTGCCTGCATTGCAATCAGAATTTGACCTCACATTTTTAATTTGCTTTGAAGTATGATCTCGTCCAGCAACGAGAAAAAAGCTGACTCAACATTAAAGAGCTTGTTGATCATGTCTGCTATTTCTTATTCAATACAAATTCGTTCCATCATCCATTTTATATTCAATCAATTAAAAATTGTAAATATAAAAAACACCTGGAAGCTTAAAAATAACAGTTATAAGCAGCTGTGAAACCACTGCAAACACTCATTGCATGCTACACTGTTTTCAAGGTAACAAACCAATAGTTTATTTTGTCGCCTTCCAACAAAATCCATACTCCAAAAATCCACTTTTCATACCAAATCAGTCTGTCTGCAAGACAAACAGTCTGCAGCTCGGAGTGTTTACCTACAACAGCAAAAAGGTGTGCTACACTGCCTTCAAATTCGGTAATATCACCAGTTACCTTCTTTAGGCTCGTTGCGAACCAGTGATTGATATCTGTTCTTTTGCATTGCTTTCCTCTCATATCTCTTTGTCCTGCTGCTATAATCGATCACAGATTTTTCCATCAGGCTTCATGTCAGATTAGGATAGTGAACATGACTTGCTTAGAACAAACTGCTTCAAAGTGCACCGAGGCAAGCTCAGGAGTCGAATCACTCTAAAAATGATGGGTTTGAGGATGTCCATGAATGCAACACAACAGCAGGAAGTCAGAAATATGCTTTTATGGTAAGGATTTGGTATTGCTCCTCTCTACAAAGCCTGTCGCAATCAAATCTACCACTGCGGGGCTGATATTTTAAGTGAGGAGCAGTGCTCGGCTCGTCGTTTTCCTGATTCCAGAAGAAATTTCTGCTCAGAAGTCAACGGCTGTATCTGGCAGGATTTGCATGCATATTCCGTCTGGGATTCGGTTGCAGTCACACTTAGCTTTTGTGTTTGGTGCTTTATGTGTGCTATCGACAACTGAAAGGAATGAAAGCCCAACAACCTTCTCCGCTCTGCATAGAAATGTATTTTAAAGATTCACAGTCACTAGATTTCCTAGGAGAACTAAACTATCAATTCCTTACTTTAAAAGCTCTTTGGGGGATTACTGCTTGTTTTTATAGTGCCTAGCACAATTGAGTCCTCATATTGGTTGGTGGTTTTAGGTGCATCTGTTGTATAAATAACAATTTTTTTTTTATTTTTTTTTTTTTTTATGTGAAGGACTGAGCATTATTTATGGAAAAGGACTGCAAGGATTTGATCCAAATTTGGATCAATGATCGTGGCTGAGTCTGGTGACAGCAGTTGCCTCCCCCAGGTGGGTGACCTCTGGGACTCCTCCTTAAAGAGGAACAAATGTTAAACCTTCACATGGGTTCAAGAGAAGACAACAACATAGTGGATGAGAAGTGTTTTGAGGAGGAACGTCCAGTGTTCAGTGCAGGAGGGCCTTGAGCTAAAATAGGTGGAAAAATATTGAGGAAAACTATCATACGTGCTTGTTCTGTATACATAAGATGTATAGGATACTCTTCCCTAGGTCCCCACCTGTACCTACAGCTGGAGAAACACTAAATAAACAATTGTGATACTTCAGCCTTTTAAAGCTTGCTGTAGCCCAGGCTGAAATAGCCATCACTGGAGATACCATGCAACACATCGCAGCACAGAAGTATTGTTACCCAATTTATACATTAAATCTCTTCTTCCTCAATTTCATCCTTTTTTCCTAATAATGACTGACATCTAAGCCCAGGGCAAGCATTAGGCTGTTGAAGGCAGTGCTTGCACAGCCCACGGGAGCATGAACCTTGACGTCCTGCATTTAATCCCAGGGAAGATACAGGCAGTGGTGTGTTAGTGTGATACTTTTAAGTAAACTCTGAATAAAAGGCTTTTTGCTGTACATGTATAT
Source organism: Cariama cristata (assembly GCF_000690535.1). Taxonomy (NCBI): domain Eukaryota; kingdom Metazoa; phylum Chordata; class Aves; order Cariamiformes; family Cariamidae; genus Cariama; species Cariama cristata. The sequence goes on from NW_009620272.1 coordinate 36,360, forward strand.
AAACCAGCTTCTCTTGGGTTTTGCAATGTGAAAGCGGATGCTAAGACTGCCTGAAATTATGGCTTTCTGGAAAACAAAACCCGAGAAAGCTCAAGAGTCAGCAGTCACAGAATATTTTCATCAGAACCTATTACTGGGATTGGGATCTTTCCTGAAATAAGTCAGGTGAACTGCTGCTCAGACAGACGTACTGCCAGGGCAGAATGCAAACTATGAAATAAATATGCAAGTATCTATGGGCTGCACTAATGCTGCATGCCTGGCAATAGGTAATGGTACTGGAGGACAAAAAAATACGATGGAAAAAAAAGATACAACTAAAACCTTGTACTCTCCCAAAGGCAGAGGCTTTGCAGCACAAACTTTGCAGTGTTTCTAATTCCTACAGGTCTGGTCCCGGCTACTATTCCTCTCACTTTGCAGAGGCTTTGAGGCTGTGCCTGAAGACAGCACTTGCTCTACAGCAGAAACTGGGGTCTGCTGGAAGGCAAAGGACCAAGGCCAGAGAAATTTGGGGTTTCTTACCTTGCAGGTGAACCTCAGGCCACCTGGCTACTGCACACGACAGGAAAGGTTAACCCAGATTACTAAGGGAAACCTCATTCTGGCATGATTTATAGAGAAGGTACAACTGCCCTGTAACCAAGCGAGGGACACAGATGCCATGGTTTACTGTTCAAATGGCTTATCGATGTCTAAGGTCATTCATCACACATTGCTTTAGACTCCCAGGCCAATACATATAAAAGCCTGTCTCACAACAAGCACAGCCTCTTCTGCTCCCATCTGCCCACAGCAGCCCTTCCAACGTTGCTAATTACGTCCCTGCACATTACTACAACTCGCCTCAAAGCCACGGCTGTACTGATGTGTCCCGAGGGTGGATTGTGTTAACGAACAAAAAAGACGCACAGTCTCCATTTCAGAGCCTGTTTCAAAGCCCAGACATCGTAAGCTCGACCTCTGGACAACCACCCTTCCATTTGGAAGGCAGAGTTGCTCCAAGACTGCCTTATTTGTTTCAATTTGTTTGCTATAATTCAGTTTCTCATGCATATGTGACGGCGTGCTCAGGTTAGCAGTGCATGGAAGGGCTCCATTTCTTTCACAGTCAAACAAGAAAGATAAAAAGTAGACACGCTGAGAAGGCAAGAGAAATCAGTGAGAGAGGGACCCCAAGAGAAGCAGAGCCGGTGCTGTGCCTGGGCTGCAGCACAGGAGAGGCTGAGATCTCCAGGTCTTCCCAGAAGAGGTATGAGTGGGGGAAGTGGCACTCCCAGGGAAGAGTTTCCTCTCAGATGTTATGAAAAGCATGAAAAGCAATTAAAACAATCTTAAAATAGGAAGGTCTCTTTCCTCTTTTTTTTCAGAGCACACTTCTGCACTCCCAGGGCTCTCGTTGACCCAGATAAAGGTAGAGGGACATGTCTAGCCTAATGCACAGGAAAAAGTTATTCTGTTTATTAATTGGGGACATGTATTGTGGCAGCACTTGGCAGCCCAAACCCTTGGAGGAGCCCAGGGGCTCGGGCTGTAGCTCCCAACAAGGTGCCCTGGGGCCGTGCCAGGAGCGCTGAGGGCAGCAAGCAGAGCCGCCCGAACCCGCTTGGGGGAATGCTGAGCAGAGGAGTTAAGCCCCACCATTTTTAGAACATAGGTATTTATTCTGGTCTTTAAGCATCTTCATGCCCTGGGGATTTATAAAGCTTCTGCTGGAACTGGGGGAATCAGGCAGAACGGGAGGACTGGCGCAGGGGACCAGAACTGGGGGGAGATGGTGCAGCCTCACCTCTGAGTGCATCTACTTCACATGTGAGAAATCTCTTCCTTGTGCTCTCCGTGCGATTCGGAGGAGTTTTGTGAGCCAAATCCTCCCACAGCCATGGCCTCACTGCTGACATGGATCATTTGCACAAAACAGTGGTGCTCAGGGAACACATACTGGAGACCCACAGCGCTGGTCCCACCAGTAGCTACCATGTCAAACAGTCCAATTTTAAGTTACATTATTGAAAGAAACAGGTAATTCCAGTTTTAGATACGAGATCTCAATCGCTTAATGCTTTTCAGTCATGAACCTCATGCTGAGAGCTGCCTCTCTGGAGCTCTAGCTGTGCGTGCTTGCTCGCAAGCAAAAATAGATGTGGTATCCTCGTGAAGATTTGAAGAGGGCTTGAGCTTGAGCTTGTCACTGTCGTGGTTTTAACCTTAGTAACAGTTAAATCAACAGGCAAGGAGGCTGCATAGGAAGGAAGAGGGGAGAGGGTTACGACACCCATCCAGTGCCAACCTTTATCCCTCCTCCAAATGAGAGGGAAAACCACCAAAGGCAATCCTAACCTCAGAGCAGATGGCACCTGTAAGAGTATGATAAGATGGCTGTGATTCACATAAAAAATAGCAACTTTTGCCCACCAAGTACCACATCACTGCTGAAGGTTTTGTAGGCTTGTGACCAAGGTGAATTTTAGGAACGGGATTGGAGAAGGGCATAGGTGTGGTAGACTTTCAAAAACCAGTTTAGGATGCCTGGAAAGGAAATTTGGTCAGTGCTTTTCTTAAAAAAATCTGATTGTACCAACAGTGTTAACATAAATGGAGTAGGGAATAGGAAATTGTGTAATGGAGTTTTTAAGTATGATTCCTTTTGCCTTCCTAAAAACCATTAAAAAGTCATGATGTGACCAACGACTCAAGGCTACAAAATACTTCCAGTTTTATTTTTATACTCATTGTGGCCCTTTGTTAATTTATAGCTAGTGAAATAATAAACAAAGCCAATGTTATCATTTACATCTGACACCATAAAGGCAGTAATTTTTAAAAGGTTACCTAGAATCAGTGCGAAGCTTTGATTTCTGTCATTAGCATATTTAAGTCTAGCTGAGGAAAGGTTTCTTCCCTGAAACACGCATTTTGTTAAAAGCTGTTTAGTGCCCATAACCATTCTGCTGATCTTCTCAAAATATGTTCTCCTCACAGGCCGGAGCTAACTTGTGCATATGAAATGAGTTCAGTTTAATGTTGTGTTAAAAGAGTTTGGTCTCTGGAGCAGTCGCTCTTCTTAATAACATGTAATCATATGCCTTCTATTTAGTTTTCATTTAACTTGCCCCATACAAGCAATGAATCTAGTTTAATTAAATGTTCTTTTAAACAGCGAAATGACACTGGTTTGTATTTTAAAAAATCTATACGCCACAGGGCACCCTCAAGACACAGAATCCTAATAAAAAGGATGTAAGACGTACAGCTAATAATACAGAGCAAGTCTGACATTTGCAGGGTAATTTAGTGAACCAAGTGCTTCCTTACAGGCTTCATGTGGGAGCGCAGTGGCTGCAGTACCATTTAATAGAAGATGAAGAGTCATGTTTGTAATAATGTTAATAAACAGCTAATCTGAAAATTAGACTAGCATGTGGTAAAGGGATGTTGTGCATGTATAATAAATGCTGCTTAGCAGTAGGATGAAGGTTGTCAGCTGATGCTGAAATCCTGCCGCAGCGTTAATCGGCAGCCTGGGCTGGCCGGGCAAGGCTCCGTCTCCTGCACCCCACGAGTCTCCAGGCTGCACGCTGAGGGGCAAGGAGTGGAAAAACACAGGTTAACGCTAAGGGATGGTAACAGGGTGTCGGAAACAGGCACTGCAGGTACCCCTAACAGAGCTTAAAATGGCCCAGAGATCGCGACGTCCAGGGGAGTGGCGTTAAGTTCAACAAGTGCTTACTTGTCATCCCAATAAGGGGTGAGGACAGGCATTGACCAAGCACCTCCTTTTAATTTTATTTTTCTCTGATAATTTAAATCTGGTCTAACCCTGGCCAGTGAGTAATTTAACTCTTCTGTTTTCAAGGGCATCATAAGGTAGAAGAGGAAAATGAGGTAGAAACGAGCAGTAAATGTTCATTGCTTTCCTTTAGAAGAATCAAGACCTTTAATAAAGTATTAGGGCAATGAAGAAATAAACACCGAAAGTGTCTCACTCATTACTAAAATGAAAGTGCTTGCTAATATATGCAGTGCACCTGGAAATGCCCATTCAAGTAATTACAAAAGGGAAAACCACCGGGGAAACAGGCAAGCATGAAGACAATAGCCATTAGAAACAATATTAAATTAAGCACGCCTTTTGAGATCTACAAATTCACTGATTAAATTGTGCATTACAAACCCTGCCTTGACTTCACTTAGCTGGAGTCCTGGAGCGAACCTGCAAAACTTGAAAACAGCCTCTTCATTTGTAATGAGCTGCAGTCAGGGCTGTTCCTAACTTTGCTTAGTCCTGGGATTTTTAAAAGATGCAAAAAATAAACTTTTTTTTTTTTTTTTCCCCCCCAGATTCCACCTAGCAGAAGGCATCACACTCCCCCAGTCTGAGCAAAACAAGGGCACAAAAAGGGCACTTCATGCCGTGCAGCATTAAGCTTGGCAAATGGCATAAAGTCCATCAAAATCAGCAGGCACCTCCTCATTGACGGAACAGCCCCCGGGGAGCCCCTTCCCACCCAGCTATAGGGCAGGACAGTTTCTTACCCTGTACTTTGGCTAAGGTGCCTTTCACTATGGGACAGAACCTGCAGGCAGGGAGATTACCCCCCTCTGACTCCTGCCCCTCGGATATTCCCAGACCAGGGACAGCTCACGGGGCAGCAACCATGGACCACGGGTCAGAGCTCGCTCTGTCAAGATGCTCACAACCATATAGATGTTTGTGTGTCTCTGCACAGAAAGGGTGGAGTTGAGACCAAGATACGTCCTTACTAGTGTCAAAACTGTATCCTCTTACAGAGACATGAGAAATGGGTGAGGACAAGGCTATTAACACGTTTATTGGAGCGCAGGGATGTTTATAACCATTTTCCTATCACTGATGAGATTTCCAGGGCTAATGGAAACTCTCCCACTTCCTCCTGTTCTCTGAGAGATCTCCTAAAATTGATTGTGGAAGCCAGCAACCACTTCCAATTGATTTTGTGTCATTAAACATTAAAAATCATGCACAGCTTCCATAGAGTTCTTTCTGTTGGGAAGCAGGCTATTGCCCACCAGAGATCCCAGGTTGCTGCTAAAACCACGTGGCTGGGAGGAGGGTAAAATTGTTAGAAAACTCTTTCCTAGCTAAGACGTCCTTGTAACAACACACACACATAACCTGTGCCCCTTCCTCTTCCAAAACCTGGGAGATAGGCAGCTTTATTTAATTTTTCAGCTTTATTTAGTGGGAAGAGAAGAGCTGAATGGAGATCACGCATTTCTGCTTCTATCTGCTCAGCCCCTCTCTGCTTTTCCCTAGGCAATGAGGTGCTTCTGCTTTGTTTGCTCTTAGGGAATTTCCTAATATCCTTCCTCCCCTCATTCCCTCAAGGATTTCCAGTGAGCCAGAAGAAAATAGGACCTTTGAGAAGTCTCTGCTCCCAGGAAAGCAGAAGGTGAGGGCTCCTTCCCTGTTTCTCAGTTCATTCCCTCCGTACAACAATCTGGAGCCGATCTGCACGGTGCAGATGGAAATTTCCATTTTTGCTGTTGATGGGCAGTGGGGAAGCAGCGAGCTCCTACGCAGTTGCAGACTGCAAGGCTCATACCTGATGCTGATCACAGTGAGGGTTCTCCGGAGATCTTTTTTTGGGAATATGTATATGTAAATGAGGCCTTTCCAAAAACCCAGGGAGGTCTGTGAGAAGTGAATTCAGGATGACTCCATCCCTGTCATACCTAAATAACAGACCTCTGTGGTCTGAAGCTGTCAGGAGACCAGGAGAAAACTGGAGTCACACAGATCCTTTCCCCTCCACAAACCCATTGAGGGCCCTGTAGACCTCTCCCACTCCTTTGCAAGTCACATTTCCTGTATTGAAAAACCAGAGCACTGATGGGCTGCTGAGGGGATAACGGCAAGAAGACAAACTGTAGGACCAGCCACCTCTAACGTTGAAGAGAGTCAGCTGCCTTTTCTCGAACGTTGAAGAGCTTCAGCTGCTTTGCTCAGATGTCCTGGATACAGGTAGAAAAACATTCTGAGTGAGGGACAAAGCCTCCTGTTCCTGCAGGGAGCACATTCAAGAGGACAGCTTTTGCACACCATTTCAGACTTCGTAATTAAGACCGGAATAGCCCATAAAGTGACACATAACATACTAAACACCTTCTGCATCTTAGGAAGCTCAAATTCAGTGTTGCAAATGGAGACTTATATGGCCCAGCTGCCTCAGGCCATATGGTCACCTTGTTCCTCGCTGTGCCACTGTACATTCAGAAATGCAGCAGGACGGTAGTCGGGATGCTGGCGTGGGCAGGGAACAGCAGCACATGCAAGGGGGAAGACGGTGCTGGTCGGACGGAGCCCTGCTCGATGTGCTTTCTCTGTCAGTGTTTGTGGATGTTGCTCAACTACTCAATTTGTGACACATAAAGCAGCCAAAATAACTTTATGCAAAATAAAGAGTCGAGAGCAGATGAAAATAGAGCTAATAATACAGTCATTAGGAAGAGAGCCAAAGCATGAATTGCAGTGTCGACTGTGAAAGAAGAAGTCAGAGAAGGGACATGACTGTACGTACCCTACACTGCACAGGGGACACAAATACAGCCCCAAATAGCAGCTATATCTGTAGCAAAGGGACAGCAAGAGGCGATGTGGCCAGACCTGTCGGCTTGGCACTGGACATCATCCCAGTAGGATGGTGCTCAAGTGCTGCGTGGGTTGCTCATGGCCCTGCCTGGTGGACAACAGTTTGACAAGGCACAGTGGCTGGCAGGGCAGAAGCATCTCACACCATAAATTTGCGTCACCTAGGAAGATGGAAGCACCACCCCGCTCTTACAGATGTGCAAGATGCATCTGCGAGGGGGTCATTTACCGGCATCAAGATGGACCACGATTAAGAAAGACGCAGCCAGACGTTTCAAACCAGCAAACTGACAGACCAGGAGGGTCAGAGGTAGCGATGGAAAACCATTTCCAGTCCTTGGATGGGCATCAATAACTGCAGTGTAGGGTGAGTGGCTGCCTCATCCTGTCCTGCAGAGGCTGCAGTCCTGCAAGTGGAGCTTAACCTTGGCGCGTTTTATAAGGCAGGCACAATACCAGAAGTAGTTAACAGTAGCAGAGCAGTCAGGGATATTTTACTGCTGTTTGCTTGATAGCCAATGTTTCTGATCCATCTAAGGTCAGACAGTGTATTTCTTTTTACCCTCAGGTGGAAGCTAATGATAATGCAGCTTCTCGACTTGCCATTCATGGCACCTATTTAAAGTTGCTCGAAGAGGCTGTGCAACTGTACATCCTTAAACAGAAAACTTCAAGTGCCTTTTTGTGCCAAGTGCCTTTGAGTTTAGCCCTATCTCCAACTTGAAAGGGGAGGAAAGTCCTTCCAGAGAGCAAAAAGAGGGCAATTAAATACATACTTGTTTATATAACAGCCTTCTGCCGAAGATGACCAAGGCTATTCTCTTTTATATGAGTATTTCTGCTATGATAAAAATGCCGTAGAGCAAATGATGCAAGCCCATACTTCATAAGTATTGACTGGAATGATTTCTCCCTACTCTTCCTGCCGTCAGCTTTCTCAGGTGGTTCCCAGACAGTCTGTTGCACTCTTAAAATGAGAAAAAAAATATATCCTGATTTCTTAATCACATGTTACGGAATGATTGTGATTTCCCTCAATATCTCCCTGTGCCTCTAGGGAAATATAGTCTATGCCAATTTCTGGCATCTCTCTTTCCTAATCCCCCGTGTACACCAAGGCAGAGGGTTTATTTAGTGGTGTGGAAATGTCCACCTCCTCAATGATTTTTGCCTGCTTTGTTCTCTCATTGCTGGAGGAAGAATGTTAAAGGATTTTTGGTTTTCCTTTTTTTTTTTTTTTTTTAAAGTAACACCACGAACCTAAAAGATTAAACTTTTTACTGAACAGTATTTATTTACAAGTAACAGCTAAAATTGCAGTAACAGGAAGGAATATGAGATATATTCACACCCCCTTGATTTTCTTTGTTCCCTTGAAGTTGTCAGAATTTTAATGTATATAATGAATTTTCCTGTTTAGCTGGGGCACTCATATGGCTTCTGCCAGAAGTTTCTTAGCTTCTCACAAAAGTTTAGGCTAGAGAAATAATCTTTCTTTCCAAAATACAGGTGGAGAACCAAGATGCAGAGACTTGAACCAGATTTTAAAAAATCATTGTGATGTCTAAAGCTGAGAGTGAAAACTAAATGGTAGTTTGAGGAGCTCTCATTGTGTGAAACAAGAGGAGTTAGTAACTCTTTTTTCGTATTTCAGCACCTGAATGTCTTCGAACTCTGTCTCTGACCGATGTGCCCTGGTTCACCCATGAAGCCTGTGTGAGTTGAACCTGCACTGCCAGCTCTGGCCCAAAGTGCAGACTAAGCTGGCATCCAATGGTGATGCAAACTTAGTTAAACGTAGAGAAACACATCCAGAAACGCACAAAAGAGTGATGAGGGTAATTAAATAGACTTTGCAAGGACAGCGTCATGTGTCATGGTGTTCGCCCATGCAGGCGCGGTCCACCTTTACCAAGGTGGCGAAAGTGGTTCTTCTAAATAGATGGTCTGGATGAGCTGAATCAAGGTAGAAAAGATTTCCCTCTTTCCTCTTGCACAATGCAAAGCAGAAGATACCTATGCCAAACCATTTCATTTCTTCGAACTTTATTGCCAGCCTTCGGGCTCCTCATTCTGGACCTGCTGCAATCCAATCTGCTCTTGCTAATACTTCTAATATAATATTTATAACAGTCCAGGTTGAAGCAAAGGCTACTTGCACTGACAGATGCCACAAGCTATATCTCTCCTTTCAATTTTATTGTTTGGTAGCTTCTGGCAAAGAGGGAGAGGATCTGGTAATGAAATGCTCCTTCTCTGCTTTAAACACACAGGAACATTTTGCTGTGCTGCCAATTATTCATGGGGGAGTAATCAAGTGGTTGTCAATTGGTTATCAATGTGTTATGGAAGGGCAGGATATGTGATTGTGGTGGATAAGATACATTTCTGATTTAATTATCAAGCTGCTAATGCATATCAGCTTTCCCACTTGCGGCTTTGGGGACGTGCATGTGGGCAAACTCAGCTGTGACACTCTGGACAGAGGGACCTTACTCTGTAACAGGAGTGTAAAGTCATTTCTCTGTAACTAAAGATAATGAGTTCTGCAGGACTATAAATAGGCATGGGGCTGTTTTGCAGATAAAGCATCTCTTTGCTACTTTGCTACAGCAGAGCAATGGGGAAAATTCTGCAGGGAACAATCTTCTCCTGGCAGATGGTTGGACCAGGAGACCTGCTCGACATTTTCCATGTCTAGTTTTCATGATTTACACAGCATCACCCCTTGGAAAGGCAATTCTGAGAGGACATTACGATTCTATGATAATCCACTGTACTTGAAAGCAAAAAAAAAAGACGATATAAATATGCGTATCCCCTATGGTTGGAGCTAACCAACTTCTTCAGCTCAAGTCTTGTTTCAGTTTTTCAACTTTCTTAGCTAGAACCACAAGGAGATTTTTGTTAGATGGCTGATTAAACACATTTCCATGGGAATAATACTGATTTTGGAGGGGAGGTGAGAGTGGTCAGGGAGAAAGAAGAGGGGAGATGAAGATGATCACCCACCCCGGGACCTGCATCGTGCAAGACCTAAGCTCAGTCTCTGGTAAGGACCAGGCTAAGGAGGCATTCAGTGTCTTCTGCCCTAGGTATGTGCCCTAGTCACTAAACTACTTATTAGCTCTCTCTGGGGGAAAAAGAAACTTCCTGTTTACCAAAATCCCTGTTTTCACCCAATCACAGAATGAGAAAGATAATGAAATATCAAAAACAACTCTTGGAAGGAAACCAGCTTTCCTCCAAGCCCTATTCAAGTGCTTTGGGGGTGGGTAGGAAATTCTTTCTTCTGGTCTTCATTAGAAAGAGCAGTGTGAATCAAGGGGGCAAATAAGATCCAAGGAGAGCAAAAGGCTTCAGGGCAAATTTTTTGCTCAGTATCACTCAGTGTAATGTTGCTGGCACGGGGAGCGCTTTGCATTGCTCCGTTATGTGCCGTTGCTCCACGTGGCAGAGCTATGGGCACAGCTGCTCTCCAAGTGCAGTATTTTCCAGAAGTAAAGACTCCAATTACCATGTTCATAAGGACATCAAAGACCAGAAATGAAAATATTTCAGATAAAGGAAATGTCATCAGGCCAAACTGGGAGGATACAAAAATGTACAGACCAAAGAGTCCATGAAGGGAAATGGCTGGAGACAGATTATTTTAAAATTAACAATTAGTTTTAAATCAAACTAGCAATTTGTTTAAAACCAGTCTAAACAGAAGAAGACAATTAAGTCAGTAAATACAGAAAAGCTGTGGAAAAAAAAATACTAACTTCATTCATGCTTACAGCTGCACTCTGTCCCCCACCCTTGATCTTTCTGTACAAACACAGGGTGGAAAAATGGCTCAGAGCTTTTCAAGTGCCGTGCACAAGCAGAGTGCGGAAACCTGACTATTTATTGGGTTTAGTCTCTCTTGATATATGTCCATGGCTACGATACAGCATTCACTGATAACTCCTACTTCATACTATTGCTCTTTTCTGCAAAGGAGCTGTGCTCCTCTCACTGCAGTTTTCTTTAAGGCAAACATCACCCTGAGAGCAGGATGCCCTCATCTTGTGCAGATTTAATCTAAAACCACAGAAAAAAAAAAAAGGTATTCTGAATGCAAAGCAAATAGCAATTACCCTGACACTTTCTTATTTCAGCAATGAACTGCAGCTGTATTTGCTGTCGGGCAAGGGAACTGTTTTCACTTAAGCCATGGGGAGAGGAGGCTGCAAATCCCAGAATTTCATTGCCTGGAGGAATCCCCAGGGCACATACATTTGGGTGTGAATTGCTTGAGTCCTCTGCTGGAAAAGAGCACTCAACTTACTCTTGCTGCTCTCAGACACAGCTGGCCAGGACAATTTGTATTGCCTAGAAACCAGGAAACAGAGCTTATGTCCAACTGATTTTGCTCAACTATTATTTTTAAAAAGCCCCAGCCCCAGCAGTCCTCGAGAGGTCTCTCCCACTCCTTTAATTTCTTAATATATGTAAAACCAAACAGAAGAAAAACAGGGCAGAAGGTTCATGCAGTTAAGCTCTAGATTGACTTCATCCAACTTAATGCTTTTTAATCACTCTTTGAACAAAAGATTTAGTCTTCATAATCCTCCTTTTGCTCAATTTGCTGTTCCTTACTTTATGAAATCTACTATTTGTTTTGTTTCCCTGATTCCCACTCCCTGAATGAGTTTGCAGGAGAAAAAAATGGCTAATATCCCAGGGAAAACTACTTTCAAGAATAAAATAAATTAGAAATTACAGTGCCAGCTTCTCTTTTATGGCTCTTCATTGGGAAGGTGAACCCAAAAACACATGGAGCCCTTCTCACTGGGTAATCACTTGAGCTGCTAACATACCGATCTGACCTGCTAACCAAAACTTCTCTGTCTGTCTCCAGGAGCAAGAATGTAATTAGATCTGCTGATTTCAAGGGTAATGCAGCCCTTGTTTTGGCAGACTGAGATTTAGTTTTAGTGTTAGATACATTTGCAAATAAATTCCTATTTGAGGCTATGCTTCTTGGCAGTGTCTAGCAGCATTGCCACCACTCTCCTTTTCCAACCATTTGAATCTATTTTTGTCTACATATACTTTTACTTGACTGTGATGGAAATTGCCAAATCCAGCCAGCGCAGTGGGCTGGGCTGTCCCACACGCTGTGCCTCTCGAGGGCACCGAGATCAGCTGCAGGAGCCCTTGGCTGCTGTGGACTGCTGCCTTTTGTCAGCTCCTCCCTTGCTGCTCCGTCAGACAGGGGAGAATAACTCTGCCCTGACAAACAAGTCTTTCTTTCCTTTCCAAACATTTATCTCTGATTCATTGGGCCTTCAGGTCTGTTTAGGAGAAAGTAATTCAACCTCAGTATTTCAGCTGTAAAGAAATACGCTGGTGTGGGCAGCAGCACGCTAGGCAGGAGAGCCAGACCTGCAAATCACTGCTTCCCATCACCCAAATCCTGCTCTACCCTGGATTTCAACTGGTGTGTTTTAAACAAAATCCTCTAGACCTTTTTGCAAAACCCAGAGCTGTCCATGCTTACACCCTTCCTCATTTTCACAGTATCTATCCCAGATGTGCTGTAGACCTTTTTACCTGAGAACATTTGCAAAATAAAAAATTAAATGCACTTTATCCTTCTTACAGTCTGTAACACTAAAAACGTATCTTGTCTTCCATTAGTTCCTCATTTAAAATAAATCAAATCAATTAAATATCACTTTTAAGATATTCTAAATTATTATCTCCTTGAAAACATATTTATTCTCCAAATTGATCATAAATAAATATAAGTGCAAATTAATCTAAAGTACTCTGTGAAATTTTATCTTTCAATTACACGATTTCAATGAAGCTCCTTAAGAAAACTTATTGCTGTGTTTCCGACTGTTCCATAAGGTCAGACAGATGTGATCAAACATACATAACACGTAAGATATATGCAAACTTCTCTTGTCATCATTTTTCTTTATGAGAAACAAAGAATATGCCCTCAAACCATGTGAAGGAGAAAAGACCATACACCTAGATTCAAATGGTATCTGGATTCTTTTGGAAAACTGGAACATGATTTCCTCTGAATAACAGACACAGAGCCCCAGGCACTTTAGATGTTCAAAAATTAAACTTACAACTGGCATACATCTGGCAGTGATCCTGTACACTAAATCCATTTGGTTGGCCAGATGGCCTGAGACTTGCAGCTTTTTAATCTCACACACAAAGCACTTCAGGCTGGAAAAAAACAATAAACACAACATAATACAGCATCATGACAAAAAGCCTCCTTTATTGGTTTTGGAGCCATAGGTATGGAAAAATATGGGCAAAGCAAGTATTGCTTTCAAAATTTACTTCCTAAAATGTGCCTTCTTCTGCAACTGCATCCTCTTTTTCTCCATTTCTCGTACCTAACTGATCCTCAGTGAAGGATGAGTGATTCCTTAGGTACAAGGTTGGACGCTAGAGGCAGAGGATAGCACGATCTGCTACAACTCCTGTCTCATGAGGAAGAGCCGGACTGCGAGCTCTTAGTATCTCTTTTATTCCTACTTTTTTCGGGACAAACATGTCACATTGTCTTTCTGCATTAAAAACAGAGGCAGCTTTAAAAAGTGAATTTTTCTACTGTCAGTATCTTCAAGCAGCCAATGGGCTAGAAAACACAAGCACTTCACTTGCTTTGCTCTCAATGCACATTTCTTTTTCTTAAATATCTTTCTGCATGTTATTAGTGAAAATCCTTCCTCCCATTGACTTCAGCAGGAGCTGCAGTCTTTTTCCCATATGCTGCTGATCAATTCCTGCGCCTATATCTGCTTTTTTTTTCTTGTGAGCCACATTCCATTAAAATCAATGTAATAACTCCCAATGAATTCATGGCTATGTGAATAGCCATCTACTAAGTCATCACGATATCACCGTAAACTTTCACCTGCCCCGCACCACCGTTAAATGAAGGTCATCAGGAAGGGAGCACATTGCTATGAGTTTGTGTTCAGTCCTTTGGTGTTTTCTGCAGCAAAAGCAGAAGCATTGCACAGCTGCATGAACAAAGCAGAAATTCAGCCTTCCAGCATTATGCCCCTGTTCTTGTACTAAGGCTGTATGTTACTGTCAGCTCATCCCTTGCCACACCTATCCCTTTCTTACCCTCACTTTGGAAAGGCTAATGGAGCATCTTTGGCTTAGGCTTCTGTTATTTACCATGCAAATAATTCACTCAGAATAGTAGGGTTTAGGACAACCAGATGACTTCACTCACTGGCTCGTTTCATCTTTCCAGTGATGCCTTTTTTGCTGGCAGCTTCAAAGGCATCTTAGTGGATAAACTGTCTGACCTACTAAAAGAAGTACAAAGAGAATCCCCTTCTCAATTAATTCTTGTGCTCCAAATTTATACTCAGATTTGTTTCTGAGCAGCTTTCATTTCTGTTAATCAGCTACGACAGTTTTAGTTCCCTTGAGTTGTTGCTTGGCTGCAGATCTCCTCCTGTACTGTGCTTTTGCCAATCATTTTAGAAAACATTGCTACTGAAAAGGCAGAGGCCTGGACCTCAGCTGAACTGAATCAATATCTCCACCAAAGGAAATCCTTTCAAATTCACTAAAGTTAAAGAAAGCAGATTTATGTCACCCAAGGCTCCTGTCCCTAAATATTACAGCGATAGCATATATGTATCTTATTGCTTAAAGACCTCGTCCAAATGCTGTTTCACACTCTTAATTTCCATAAATACAGCTAGCTGGGGGAAGAAGATTGCTCTATACTTTCATACCAAAGATCCTACAGTAAATTTGTGCTTCAGGGAAGTAGCCGAATATAATGAAAGATATTCACAGCATACATGGAAAATGAGCAGCATCTTTGTTGTCTTAGAAACACGAAAGCAGAGGCTGGGGGAAGTTTCACCCAAGGCCATGAGGGGCGTTGAAAGCAGAGCTGTGAGAAGAGGTTAGTGATCTTCACCTGTCAGGTCTCTGCTCTCTGCTCAGAGTACTGGGCTGTGGTGGTGTTTTCGATGGACGAAAAGAAAGATGTGTGGTTCAGAGTCAAGATCTGTGGATTTGTTAAAAAAAAATAAATGCACAAAACCATAGTGGTTTAGCAACTGCCTGGGGTGGTTACCTACAGCATCTGAGGCTTGTCGATGAAGATTTGAGCTAAGAAGCAAATCTATTAAATAATAAACTCTTCCCCTCAGAATCACAGAATCACAGAATCCGTTTGGTTGGAAGAGACCTCTGGGATCATCGAGTCCAACCTTTGCCCTAACACCACTATGTCAGCTAGACCATGGCACTACGTGCCATGTCCACTCTTTTCTTAAACACCTCCAGGGATGGTGACCCCACCACCTCCCTGGGCAGCCCATTCCAATGTGTAACGACCCTTTCTGTGAAGAAATGCCTCCTCATTTCTAGCCTGAACCTCCCTGGTGCAGTTTCAGGCTATGCCTTCTTGTCCTGTCATGAGTTGCCTGGGAGAAGAGACCGACCTCCACCTGGCTACACCCTCCTTTCAGGTCATTGTAGAGAGCCATCAGGTCTCCCCTCAGCCTCCTCTTCTCCAGGCTGAACACCCCCAGCTCCCTCAGCCGCTCCCCATCAGACTTGTGCTCCAGACCCTTCACCACCTTCGTTGCCCTTCTCTGGACTCACTCCAGCACCTCAAGGTCTTTCTTGTAGTGAGGGGCCCTTGTCCCCAGTGTCCCCAGTACCCCATGTGTTACTTGCTGAAATCTCTTCAGCTGGACCAACAGACACGCAGCACATCTGTAAGCAGAAGACTTTAACTTGGATGCCTAACTACTAATTTATGCGCCTAACTTTAGCCAAGCAAGTTTGACAGTCCTGGTCTCTGCCTTTAATGCTATTAGTATTCTGGAGGGTCTATTGATGATTTCCTGCCAAATCAATTTTGGCACATTAAAGTGATTTGTCTGAAATCCAGCAAAAGAGCTTTTCTAATAATTGAGCTCTCAGACTCTGCAATGCTGGTGGGAAGGTAATATGTGCCTGTATAGGTGCCCTCAATTTGCTCTAAAAATTTCAGAAATATTTTACTGGAATTTAAAGCATTTTAACACATGTACTTTCTTTTAAATCTTTGCCATTCATTTTAACACCAAGTAATTCGCAATTCACTTCAAGGTAATTTTAAAAGAAAAAAAAGCAAAATTGTCTTTAAGGAAAAGGTGTTTCATCTTGAACTTAAAATCTTCCAGGTATATCTTTTATCTATATCTATATTTGCACCTGTAAAAATGCATATTAGACTGTCAAAATGTACACTAGCAAAGTAGCCTTGCACTACTTGATGTTAGTCAGGCAATGCAATTGTCTTTCTGCCAGAACAATGATGGTGCACAAATAAGCAAGAGCCAATGCACAATTTATCAGCGTCCTTTGTGGAGTATGTATCAGCTCCTTCCAAAATATTCTAATTTTTCACCCTATGTGTGTATTCATATAAATGAGATGACCCATCGCTTTTACATTTGTAAATTATACACCTCTGAGATGAAGGGCCATATTATCTGACTTTATAGGAAAGGTTACTTACACTGTACTCAAAGCTGTGAAAAGAAGAAATATGAAATACAATGTTCCTCCTGCCTTCGTGTATTGGGTGAGGCAGGTTCAGAGGTCTTGTAATTATTGGCAACCAGGGATGCTAAAGAGCATAAAAGTTTAGTTGCTGTCTGGGTTTGATATCTATATTGTTAGCAGTCACTGTTTTTTTGTTAAAGGATATCAGATATTTCAGTTAACGAAGAAACAGCCAGGGATGCTAAATAGCTTGAAACGGGAAGCAACCATCACCTGAACTGCCAGCCTCATTTAAATGAATGTTTGAGTGAATATATTGCAGCACAGAGTCAGAGTTGTCCGGGGTCCATCCAAAACAGTGCCACCCAAATTCATAATGGCTAATTATAAAGGAAAAGGAAAATAAACATTTCTGCCTCTTTGCATTTTTCCTCCCCATTATGGAGTTTACCGTCTATCCCTCTTTATAGGTCTTGGATAGGGCCCCAGCACCAGCTAATGGCTTTGGGTCCATCAGCACAACAGTCAGCTGCCCGAAATGGCCAGAGTCTGGCCCTGGCAGCCTGGCCTGGCAGAGGGGGGAACCATCTGGCACCACCACCTTGCTGGGTACCAGTCCTGCAAAATTCACCAGGAACCCCACGGTGTGCTCTGTGCCCGGGCTGCCGACAGCACTGCCAGGCCAGGGTGGCACTTCCTCCGCCAGGGAATTGCCTACTGCAAACTCATTTTGCGGTGACTAAAATCTCATTAAAGAACATATAAATTAACCTTCAGAGCCTCTAACATGGTGTGAGAGTCTTCTGGTAACAGATCTTGAATGCAAACATATATTGTAGAAATAGATGTCATCCATGGGAAAAAGTAAGTATCTTTTCCCTGACTTTAAGCTATGCAGGATAGTCAAGGAGACCTTTACAAGGGGACTAAAGATAATGTCCCAGAAACAAAGAGCACATTTTTCTTGCTCTAGGTAAATATACTGATATGCATGGGTGGCTTTTCCAGTTCTGGCACATTGCTTCAATCTTTTCTTTCCCACCATGTGAACAAATGTTTATTTGCTTCAAGTTCAGGACAGGCTCTCCAAGGCAAAATCCATCCAGATGGTCACCAGACAAAGGGAGGAGTCTCAGATTTCTCTAAATAGTTTTTTAAAGCAAAGAAACTGTTTTCTACAGTGTTCTTCACTGACGACGCCTTTTCTGCTATTGCTCACGACACTGATGGAATAAGCTGCTTTTGTTGATTAAAGTTCTTGAATCCCATAGGCAGTTTAAATCCTATCAAAAGGTTCATCTTTTCAGATGTTCTTTTTAAGTTCTTTAACTGTGGTTTCTGAGTTCGCCCTACTATTTCAATCCCCACAGCTAAGCCCTTCACGCTATCTTTATGTACTTCCTGGAAATGACACAAGCACTGTATGCAGTACACATTTACTTCAAATTAATATCTATGTTATTGTTACACACGTATCACACACAATGACTCAAAATTGCACTCTTCATGTACTGCACACATAGTAGATTTGTAGATAGATATTTGATGAACATTCATATATTATTCCTGTTTTTATTTCTTCAAAAACAAAACAATCACCTAAACCTTTAACCTCAAAATCTCATTTTATGTCCTCTGTGTTGTTTAAAATATTGCATTTCTTTTCAGACCCAATGTTCTTGCCTCCTGTTTCAGAAACAATCACTTTCATGGACGCTGCTGACATTCCGTTTGCTGCAGGTTTGCTTGTCACAAAAACTATACACTGCTTTCATCCAGAAGCAAAACCTAACAGGTGAGCTCTACCACTTAGTGAATGAATGAAGTATCGATTCCTCTAGCAGGGTAAAATCTTCAGCTGTGGTTAGACCAAACATGTTATTTAAAGCAGGAGGGTTTTCATCACAACCGAGGCCTCCATATTCTAAATCGTTGTGCACAATCCCCTTTACGAGGGAACTTCATAACCAACACCAGGGTGTTGTAGAGCACTGTGTCAGTTGGGGGACGGTGGAGGAGTCTCGTGGCTGCTTGATGCTATGGGGACGTTGTGGTCCATGTGCCCAGGAGGGCAAGCCGCAAGCATGGTGACCCACTGGTGGCAGACCATTGTGGATGGGACCCGTGGGACAAAGGTACCGGCAGGTCAAGGCATGAGTGTTTACGTACGCCAAAAGATGCCGAATGGGAAACCCTGTCTCCAGGAACATCCTGTGAGAAAGCAGGAGTGAGCCAGAAGAGCAATGTGGCAGGTGGATCAAAGGAGATGACAGACATGGTAGGATCAGGTGCTTGGGGCAGTGAAATCCGGGCAAGAAACAACAGCAAGATGTTCTCAGAGGTTTTGCTCCTTATTATCACACAGGTCATGTTATTTATGTGTAGTAAAGCTCCTTTGTCAGTGGCTTCATGTTCACACTCTGTTCAGTAGTTAACATGCATTTCATCTGAGAGGGACAAGACTTTTTTTAGTGAGCTGTAGGAAAATGACATGGATTTTGGTATGATTCATACTGCCTTCATAATTTCCGGACATTCACTTCACTGTCATCACACTTGGTACTGAACTCCGCATATGACTTGAATTGTTTGGGATTAAAAATGATGGATGCCTGTCAGGGTGAGCTGAACCCAGAACCCACCCATTCAGCAGGTCACGTGGGATCTGGTTACCATCAAGGCAACTAAAGGACTTCAAACACCCAGCTTCAAATTCCTGCTCCATCAGCATGTCCGACCTTGGGAAGCACAAAAAGTCTTTCTCTGCCTCAGTATAATGGGGAAAAATATTCTTCCTCACCTCATGTAGTCCTGAGGATAAATTCCTGAAAGCTGCTGAGGTGCTCAGATCCTACAGTAACGGAGGCAATGTAAGTACAAAAGACTGATAGTCTTTCCATTAACTTTGGATGAGACCTTATAGGCATTGTGCATTTCTTGCAATGTTCAGAGTAAGCAATTATCATTATTTCCATCTGTTCTTTCTCTGCCTCTGTCCTTTAAAAGTTATGGCAAAGGCTGATGAGGTAGAAAGACGATATGCTTCAGAAATGAACAAAGTGAAACAAAACCTCTCACCAAGGTTTGTCTGGAAAAACAATACATTCTCAGAACTGTGTTACCCATTGAGCAAAAAAATATATACATAGTATCAAACCTTAAATTTTTGCAAATTATGTTGTGAACCATCATGAAGAATGCCATCATTCACCCATGAAGGGTGAATGGCACCTCCTCACCAGCATGTTCAGGCCAATGGCACAACTGGGTTTTAAAATAAGTAATTTCTGAGTATTGGCATGTTTTAGTTTTCAAAACATTTTTCTTTTACAATCTTTGCAAAATTGGCTCAGAAATGGACAATGTCATTGATTTCTTTGAAAAAAAATAACACAAAAAACTTGCCACAGGCAAAGAAAGACAATCCTACAGAGTGACGACTTCTGCCTAACAAAGTTAATTCTCACCTCGAGTAATTACATCTTTTACCAGATGCAGTAAAAAAACCTATGAAAGTGGGTAGCTAACTATTGGCTTCATATAAACCCAGCTGCAGCAAAAACTGTAGTAGGCTCTCTCTCGCGGAGAAGGGGAAAGGCAGGGTGGTGATAACATACCAGCCTAACCTCTGAAGAGACAGAAAAGAATTCTGATCTGTCTAAAATTCTTGCCTTCTTAAAACTCACATACACTTTGTCCCTCCCTTAAATTCTGTTTAGTTTGTGCCAAATATCCTGCTAAACCTTCTCCCTAAATCTAAATTCCCAGTTCCTGGGGAAAATGCAAGTCGTTAACTATATTTCTTGGTTCCTCTGCTTGTGTGAAGGCATACGAACTGATGTTGTGGCTCCTTTTAAACACTATATTCAGAGACTCAGAAATATGATCAATGGTTAGGAATAAATTCACATTTATCGCATTTGAGCCTAGATAATGTGTCAGATTATTTTTTATATTGCGTCCTCAGCAAGCTTTAGCATCATCCAGGTATCAGAGAAAAACACTACCTCCAGAAAGTGCCCTGGGAAAGCTTTTCAGAGCAGCACTTGCCTCGGCTCACCCACAGCAGGTTCAAAGGATGTGGTGAAAGGACAACCAGGGAGTCACTTGTTCTTTCTCACAGGTGTTATGGCTCCTTTTTGGGAAGCGGAGAAGTGCTTTTCCAGCTCTGTGTAGCAGAAAATCACTGTTGGTGTAAAACCAGGCAAGAGTGAGGGGATGCAGGAAAGCTTTGAACAACTTCTGGAAGCAACGCTGGCTGGGCACTTGAGTAATTTTAAAACTGAACAAAGCAGACGAGAGCAGAGGGAATGGTTTGTTTTGCTTCCAGGATGATTTTCATCTGAATTCAGTAGGATTATGAAACGGTCCTTCATGTTCCTAAGTGGGATGGTGTGAGGGGCAAAGGTCAGACATAACATTTCCAAAGGAGCACGTTCCAGCATGCTTTGGCTTTCAAAACATTTTTACAGTCATTCAGACCCTGCTCAGAAGGGGTCTGAATCACTGACTTCCTTGATAAGCATCAAAAGAGGAATAAACAGAAATTGGCACTGCTCTCCTTATTAGTGGATTTCTGGAAAGGCTCTTGTGGGCAACTTCTGCATCTGTTAAAGAGGTTCAGCTTCAGTTTCCCAAGCAAATCAGTTGGCAACCAAGGTGTTAAAATTCTGTATTCACTACTAGAAAACATGGGTAGAAGCGAAATGTCCATTTGAAAAGGTATTTCCATTTATGTGTGCATAGGTCTGTGTGTCTGGAAATGCTATCAAGGTTAATTAGAAAAATTATCTCATCAGAAGAAAAAAAGATCAGGTGAGTGGAATCTCTCTGCCTGAGACACGCTAATCTTTCCTAGCTCGGTTTCAAGTGCAACTGTGATCCATCAAAGTCATTCCCCCAAGCAGTCCCTCGAGGACATAAAAAGTTTAGCTGAGTGTGGCAGTACCTGTATCACACCTGCAGTATTAATGAAAATGGGTGTTGCAGCTGCTTCCTCCAGAAATGTGCAATGAAAAATTTTTTTAAAAAAGCAAAGTATACCCATGCCATTAAATACTGTTGTCCCATTTGAGAAAATACTTACATGTTCCTTCTCCCTGTGGTTTATGAACTCCTCCCCTGAGTTAAAAAGACATCATGACCATTCTTTTTCTCCTTTGTCATTTGATTGTGCTCACTCAATATTTGCTTACATGCTTTTAAATATTTTTTTTCGTCTAATAAAATAAGATGCATGGCCAGGCAGTACAGCCAATAAGAGGTGCATTTCTGTAAGAATGGTTTTCAAAAGAAAAGCTAATGATATCACTGATTTTGTACTTGCTTGGGTTGCACCCCACTAGGCTTTGTTTGCTTTTTTCAAGCAGGTGGTCATCACCACTGGTATCTTGCTGGTTGTTCAGGTCATTGATTTTGAAATGTTTGTTGTCTCCTTCAGCAAGGTTTTTTTGGATCAAAAAGTCACACACAGCATGATTCATTGTTCACCTGTCATGCAAATAGGGTACTGCTTGAAAAAGACTGTAACAGAAGCCAGATATTTCTGTTTTCAGCTATAATGATATTTCTCCTATTCTCCTTCGGGAGGATTTTGCTGTGTCTCTAGTTCCCAGTCTTCTCTCTCATCATTCATAGGACTTATCCCTTTGACTTCAGCTTCAGGAGAGTAAGATTTAGCCTGAGGTGTCTTCTCCAAGAAAAATAAACTATAAATTGTTCGTTGGTTTGTTTTCACCTTTGCTTTCTTGAGAGTTGCCCTATTCATTGGATGCAGGCCTTTGCTTGATCCCTCTGCTCGGGCACTGCTCCTCACAGGTGGTGGACATGGGAGCTCCGAAGTGCCAGCCTGAGATCAAGAAGCAAAAACACCCAGCAGCACGGAGATCTATTTTCACATTTTGCTACACAGTGTCACCATAAATAAAATGGAAAATCACTGCCGCAGCTCACTTGCTTTCTTGCTTTCTCCCTTTATCAGTTGTTGTACTTTCTGCTGCGGCAATACAAAACAAGCAAGAGAGAAAACAAATTAAATTACTCTCTGCTGCATGACAAAAAGTGTCAGGCTGCAACAGGGAGAAAAATCTTGTAATACCACTGCTGCGATGTGCAAGAGTATTAAGCGGTTGTTACCTCTCCTGGCCAAGTATCATGCATGGGAAGTCATGACGATTGCCCGCTCCTCCCGGCTCCGCTCCCTTTGCAAGGGGCGCAGGGAACCACCCATGCATGGGAAGTCACGACGATTGCCCGCTCCTCCCGGCTCTGCTCCCTTTGCAAGGGGCGCAGGGAACCACGGTACCGTGGTGGAAACTCCCCGGGGAGTTAGGAAGTTCCCACAGTTAGGAAGAACGGCAGCCATCGACTCCTTAATCACAGTCGTCCTCACAACACCACCCCTACAGGTTCAAAGCATTGCGTGGGGCTTATGCTAACATTTCCGATGTTCTTACTCTGACCATAAAGGGGATATAATTTGAGCCCAATTGTATGAACACAAGCTCGTAGCTATATATCTTCCTTACTTATTATTTACTACCATACTCTATTTTATTACCATAGCACCCAGGAGCCACAGTAGCGTAACAAAGAGAAGTAACCCGGTCCATTGCCATTTCCTTCCATCTGAGTATCTCACTCTGGTTTGCATGCACTAATTGGTTTCCAAACCTCCAATATCAGTGTAATGGCTTGTGTGGTAACCACAGTCCAGCAAAAGCACTTCTTCAGGCACTGTCCCCGGCACACACGTGGTCCTATCAAAGTGACGGACATCTGTCTGCAGACATGGAGAGACAGGACCTCGGGTCCTTTCAGAAGAGGTTTAAGCATTGGATTTCTGCATGCCAGAGCACTGCTGGTTTCTGCTCTCAGCACTACTACCTCTACAGTACATTGTAAACTAGGTACATTACAGATTAGATATTCTTGCTCTGTATGCAGCATTTATATTTACAGAAAACAACTCTGCAGAAGAGCCTTCATCACTAGGACAGGGTGTGCCTTGACTCAAAATCTTATTCACATGTAAACCCAAGCATTCAGAGATCTGTATAAATTAACCAAGAAATACACTCCAGTGGACTAATATGTCAATAAGCTAGAGCACCTTTTTAAAAAACATTTTTTGTGACTACTTCTTGTTATTCAGATCAGTGGCCATACAATACACAGGCTGGAATTCATCAAAGGTAGAGCAGCATCACGAATACAACGCAGGATCCTGCATACGCTCTCCAGCAGCAGTTCAGAAAGTTTTCAATCTCCAGTTCAGCTTGCATGATACACAGATTGACTCCTTAAATGTATTTGTAAAACCCAGTTTTGTTTCCAGTATAATTCACAATTAGAGAGCCTCTTCTCTGTTGCAAAGTGTTTATTTTGTTCTGCACTGATTTGCAGTGTCCCTAATGAACAGTTAACAAGATGTCAATTAATCATGCAAATGGGAAGAAATAGATATTCAGATGATTGCACTACCTGGAGCTAAGATTTGGGACTTCATGTAGTTAGCTGTCTCTTATTTGATGTTGGGTTTTTTTTGTTGTTAACGATTTACATGACTTTCTGCTTATGCAGTTAAAAGATAAACAGATGCTCAAGACCTCCACTGCATCATCGTCTTATTGGTCCTGAAATTACACATTTCTGGCCAGACATTTCACATTAGATGCAAAGAATATGCCCCTGTGTAATCGGTCTCATTCCTTCAGAAAGCGTGCACACTGCCCAGATGGTCAACACATGTCTGCAAATCCAGCTTTTCTTGGAAACACGGTGCTTTCTGGGAATACACAAAGTAACTCTGCAGTTCAAAAGGGATAAACATAATTTTCTGGCCATGATGGACATTGCATCAACAGATATGAGGTATATGCAGTGCCTAACCCCCAGACAGACTCCTGCTTAGCAAAGTCATGGAGTTAGTGTGGAAACACATTTAAGATTTCAGGACAAAACTCCAAAATTCTCAATATACATATAGACAATGCTGCTTGGCAGAAAATGAGGCTAGGTTCAGGAAAGCTTAAACACACAGTAGTGTTAGGACTTCAACTCAGGTCATCACCAGAAAAACCACAAGCAATATCAAGTCTGTTAAAACCCAGTATTTTTTCATCATCAGGCAAAGAGACTTAGGGCTTCCATATTAAACTATCCTGGAGAATTCATCAAGGCCAACCAAATTATTTCCCTTGCATGATTGCTTAGGAGGATAAATCTGAGTAATCGCATAGATTTAGAAGACTGGTAGAGTATAGCTTCTGATGACCGAAACGTGAACTCACAAGCAGAGTCAGACAAGAGGTGGCAGTGCTGTTAAATTTCCACTTAGGATATTTCCTTGGCTGCCAGGCTGCCTGGATCAGCCTGTTCGGACCCTGTAGGTGCAGGTATTTCGGGATGCTCTGGCTATCCAGCTGTGTTTTGAGATGAGGGGATCAGGTTGATGGGGCGTAAGCCTGGGGAGACCAGGAAGACAGCAGGCTCTTGGGGAGCTTCCCAGAGAAGATCCCTCCACTCCTCCGAATCAGCCATTGAAGGTGAATCTCCTCCATCATGGACACAGTTACAGAAATCCCACACTGAAAACGAGGAGGTCCCTGGGAGGACACAGCATTCCGGGGCAGCAGCAGGGCTCGGGGACGGGGCTGGTGGCCACATGGCTCCTGCACAGCTCCTCCCTGCGAAGCCATGTCCTGTGCCACTGCCCTGGGGGCCTGTGCAGTCCTCGCATGTCCTTTCCTCTTCCATCCCTTGGGGATTTTCCCTCGTTAATTTGATTTTGTAGTTCTGTGTTTTCCTGAGTACATGCATTGATTTTTCTTTCTTTTTTCTTTTTTTTTTTTTTCCCCTGTTCTCTTTTTTTTTTCCCTGGCTAAACTTATCCAGTGATTATTTGAAAGGCTGTGAAGGCATCTGGGGAGTTTCTCTTGCGCTGTTATGATTTAGGCTTGAAATCGCTTAATTGCTGTTTCCTATACTTCTCATTTTCAGTTCCCTAATGACTGTATCAATTTGTTGCCTATTATTCCCAATGACAGGGCAGTGTTTTGTGTGTGTGTTTCAACAAGACATTTTAAAATCTCTTTCCTACACGCTGCAGAAGGATCTTGCCTTTCGTCCTGGTTTGCGCCTTGTTCCTGTTGGCCGTGAGGAATTCTCACGCACGGCACCAACAGTTGCAGGGAAGATTACATTTGGTCAATATCTGAATACCACTAAGCACGCTCAAAGTTTTCCTGAGTTTTCCTATCACATATTACTTTTAATTTCAATGATTAATTACTGATGGAATTCTATCATTCTTTTTTTTGTGAGGAATTACAGTAATCATAATGTTATAAAAATCTTGAGTTAAAAAATACATACATAGCAAAACAGTAAAGACAACAGAGAGAGAAAGGCAGGAAAGCAAAATATCAGTGATGTGAACAAGTGAGAGCAGAGAAAAATAAAATAGGCATAAATTAACTTACACTTATACTAGGCTAAATTAGAAATTAGTCCCCAAAACTCAATGCTACAGTGTTGGTGAGATGAATGATCAAATCCAGGATGTGTTTTTACTGTTTAAGCAGTTCTTAACCTTGGAACAAACGCACTGCCATTTGACGCAGTTCCCCAACATAAAGCAAGGACTCTCTTGAAGTGAAATTTGTGCTACAGTTTTGTGACTATTTATTAGTGCAATAGGAAGATAACTCGTAGTTCACTTCATATAGCACTAAATAATTTTCCTGTTGAAGAAAAACTCACTTGTTTTCTCTGTTCATTTTCTGTTGCCTTTGCTTTCAAATGCTTTTTGGCACTGAAAAATGAGGAATAAAGACCTGTTTCAGACCCCCCTTTGCCATCTTGTGTTTCCAAATGTTGATCTGCTATGTACAAGCTGGTTCTGTTTTAGGAGGGATTCAGAGTTGTCTCTGTTGTCTGTATGACCTCAGGAATTGGCTGAAAAATCCTCATTGTTATTTGTTCCTTTATGTTGATGAACACTTTAATGTAATATCAGTCAAACACAAGTTAAACTTTACCAATAAAGTCTGTTAGGTATTTGCAAGCAGGAATAGTGCTAAAAATTTGTTTTTAAATGGACTTATCATACTGAGTATTGGGAGTAGTAACATTTAAGAATGGGTTACAATTAGAAGAAATCAAGCTTATGAATGGAATGGTGTCCAATGTAGTATTAGTTATCTGAAACCACATGGCATACTTTTCAGAAGATGACAGGCGGTAGCCAGTCTTGAAAAGGAGACTCCTCTTGGCTCCAAGTGCTAGTGGAGCATATGTTCTTCCAAGAAATTTGCATGAAGTTTGAAAAGGAAATGTTAATGATGCCTTCATAAATTCTCTTCTTTTCTGGCTCTAATGGAGTTATTTCAAGCTTTTGACACCTTAGATTATTACTTGATCACAGTTTCTGACAGAAGCTGCTGATGCTAATGGTCACTGATACTTCTTAACCATACAAAACAGGATCTGATATGTAAGGAGGTAAGGTTTCCTCCAGAGATGTGACCTCTTGTTGATTTTCAATGAACAACAAACGTTCTGTTCTTATTAAGTACATCATTTACTATGTTTATCAATTTTGCTTAATTTCATTTAACCCTCACTTTCAACAATCATCTGCATGATTCCATTTTTCAGGAGTTAATGTCTGGATCCACCAGGCAAAGTACCAGTGAGTTGGACTGACAGGACTCCGAGCTCCTCCACATTAGGTGCATCATCTCAAAGGTGTTGTCCCATAGAGGTAATTTTGATAACCTGCAGGTTATCTAAAAAGGTCAGGTCTCAGTTCCAGGACTCATCTTAGACCTGAGAGCACCTTGGCCATTGTATATTTTATCTCTTAGCACAGCTCACACTGGAGCACCTGAATAACTTACAGGTTGTACTGTAATGTGATATATATTCACATAAAAGGAAAGTTTAAAACTCAAACAACTGCCAGTCAGAAACATGGCTGGACAAATGCCAGTTTTTGTCCAATTTTATTCAAAGCATTTACAGCTTACTTGGTTACTTTGATGTAGTGCATTGGGTCAAAATACCCACCAAGCACTTTTTGTTGTGTTTGAGGCATGTATTTAGAATTAGCTTAGACAAGGTGCATTACCCTTGAATTATCTGTGTGAGCTAAAGCAAAGCAGATGCAGGAAGAATGTGATTATCTTGGTAATGTTTGTGAAACAGATGCGAGCACTAGCAGTAGAATAAAGTACCCTTCTATATTACTAATGTTGTTGCCACCAGGTTAATAATACACAGCATATCCACCACCTCCTTACTCAGCGTACTGGATAGATACGTGAAAAAAATATTGTTAGGAAAAGGTCATATCAGAAGTATCTAAAATGATGTTTACTCATTGAAACACTGAACAGACTTTGGCTTCTGACTCCAATAGCAACACATCCCACAGGTCGGAAAAAATCAAGAATAACATTTCTGTTCCCTTCACTTTCTTTTTCAATTTATTTTCCCTCAATACAACATGTTCTAGAAGGACAAAAACCAAGCACAAACTACATGACGAGACCGGATATGATCCAGGCTCCCCTCTCTGCAAGAATTTAGTCATTTCTCTTAAGTTTACCATAGGTTTGGTGATTGCTGAGCCCACATGAAGGAAAAGAAGGTGCACAGATACACATGCCCCTGGGCAGTAGGCCTGTGCCCGGCTTGCCCCAGTTGTGTGGGTGGCAGGGAGGGGTTGGGGCAGCCAAATCATCTCTGAGGTGATCAGCCGAGGCTGACCCCAGAGGTTCTCGTGGGAAAATTTGTTCTGCCTAAGGTTGATGAGGTGACAGGTAGGTGCTTTTCAACGCTGACTGAACTCCATACATTTTTTTGCAAAAGGCCTGGAAGAGGTTGGTAGATGCTGTAGTCTGGTATTAGCACATTCATCTTGCCTTCCTCATCAAGGATCACTTTGTCCAGCTCAGGAGCTGTTGTCCTGAACTGTGTAGCACATAGAAGAAAATCCCAAAACATCCTGTACAGTACAGTCTTACCTGCCTCAGGGTCTGGTTTCATTCCCGTGCAAATTGGGTTGGGGCCATGGCCTCCCTTAGCAGCCCTTCTTTTCATCCTGCCTGAAGGTGCCATGCTACGGAGAACTTGCCACCTTGCTTAGTCCATACATAGGTAATGCAAAGGATAAAGGTCCTTCATCGCTCTCTGTCACTGGAAATAAACAAAACAGATGGGGAATCTAGTGCTGTGCAAGGCACTGAGTCATAGCTGACGCAAAGTTATGATGTGAGATGAACCAGGAGCGTTAAGGACTTGGGTACCTTAACATTCAGCCCAAAGTAGGCTGGCATCTGTGGGCATTTTCCAGGCATGATCCCTTCACAGATTTAAATCCCTGGTTTAAAAAAAAAAGAATCCGAAAAGACATCACACATTTCCCTACTAAAGAAAATTGGCAAAGGAAAGATAAAAAACACATATATTTCTGTCACCAGGCTTCTAGGGAACAAGTACAGGGCTCTCTTTTACTCTTCAGCACTGCATAAGCAACAGAATGCAAAATTTCCTCCTTGAAATACTTTGGCACAAACAACTATTCTGCACTATTTGTTTAGCAATCCAGTGGGGCTTCACTGAATAAAAGCTAGTATCTTCATAGTGGTAGTTGAAATAAGAACTAATTTCATGCACAATTGGCAGCACAGAAGGAACTTCCTTGATATCCAAAGAGCAAAAGATTTTATGAGGCTGCATATGTATTTATGATTATTTAAAGTTCTTGTTATAACGAGGATCCTTTAAGGAGAGGAATTTTGTATTTTAATTTGCATAAAGACAATAAAAACTCTTTGAGAAGCAATTTCTCTCTGTATAAAAAGTGAGAACATAGCACCTTAGTGGCACAGACATCTGTTACTTAAGCAGATGCCACCATGTAAACTCCATCAAGCAACACTATTCACCAATCAGAAACCACCCAAACTACATCCGCAGCCAAAATTCAGTGGGTGGCTGGGAGCCTCCAAAACAGGTTGAGAAATGATGGGCTTTTCTTCAGTGTCCTCATTAAGCATTCAGTGGCATTTATTTGTTCACCGTTAACGAACGCTACTGTATCATACGGCTCTGTAGCTCCTCTTTGGTATAAAGTTAATCCTCATGATCTACAATCTGCAATTCTTGCTCACGAGATTCATATCAAAGGAGTGCTAGCCCTTCAACACGTGAGATAAATAACCACTTCTTTGTTTCTCATTATGACTGCGGTTCAATGTCCTTATTCGGGAGCTGATGTATCAATATCTCTGAAGGCGATTAAATATTGCCTGCTTAAGTGCTACATGCAGCGATACAAACTCAGGGGACTGTATTCAACAGCCAAGCAGCACAGACGAAGTCTGGGGCTGATAAGCCCTTTCTGAAGTTAGCTTACACTTTAAATCAGGAGTTCATGAAAGGCATTAAGAAAAACTATTATATTACTAGAATGGATGGCAGTACAGTTTATAAGTTATACCTTGAAGTAAGCAGTAGGATTTTCAATCACTTGATAACCTTGAAACTGCTAAGGTATCAAATTGCTATCATGAATATTGTGCAGGAACAGAAATAACTCAGAAAGCCGCCTTTGTGAATAATAATGTGGGAAAGAGCAATGTTCTTCTGGGCTGGACTCACAATAGCACCAACAAGCAAATATACATGAAGGCAAGGCATGTACTTAAACAACCATATTTGCATTCGACTATAGATGAATCACTTATCAGCACCTGACCCATAGAAAAAAGAGAAAGCCTGCTAGATAACTTTGCCGTGCAGGAAAAAGAAGCTAAAAGAAACGCTTTTTTATACATGCAAGTGAACTATTAGGATAAAATACTGTATGCTTTCATAGGCATTACATCTTGAACAGAGTCTTTTAAAAAATGCGCACAGTACAAATCCTCCCATGCAGGAATTTAATTTAAAAACCCAAACAACACATCTTCCTGGTTTGCATGCAAGACATGTTAATAAATCTTGAGCTCTGATTCTGATTTCATTCACACTGCATGAAAATGCAGAGATTTCCTGGGTAGCAGAAACCTGAGCCAGCTCTCCAGACTCCCATGTTTATATCCCGAATCAGTGGAGTTTATACCAAACTCCGTTTTTGCTCTGAAGTACAACACAGTTTTAGTCTTGTGGCATTTTCAGGTGACACAGCCTACTGAGATCATCTGACAGCCATGTGAAAACTCAATGTCTGGAGTGATTCATCATTGTGTCAGATTGTCCTGCACTTTGTCACAATGACTGACAATAGGGGAAACTTGGAAATAATACAAAGATTCAACGCTCACTGATAATGCCTGCATTGTGATTAGAGCAGGCGGCGAGCATGTGAGGAGAATGCTAATTCTGTCCCCCACCCCCAATTTCATACTGCTTTTGCTTTCAACAGCTGGGTGTCTGCGCTTGCTTTCTTAATCTTCACTCCTGTGGCATTTTTAGATGCAGAACCCTTTTTCCAGTCTGTTAAAGAGCCATATTATTACAAATGCAAAAAGAAGCAATATCGCACAGAAGGGTAAATTCTGCCAGTGATGCTAGGCACTGCTTGGTCAGAAGTGTCTCTGGGTGGACGTGCCCTTCCCTCCTCAATGCTAACCTTGTCAGGGTATCTCACCACCACCTGAAATAACAGTAAAACCATTTTGAACAGTAATTCCAGGAATGCTATAAAACCTAGTAAGCACATGTGAATTTGCATATGGAACAGGATCTTGCAGAAGGGTCTTATAAAAAATGATTACGGAGAAATTTTTCCTTTATTTTGCGTTGACTTGCAATAAAGGTTTAAGATAATTGCTGACACGACAAGGTATTGACACACGAATAGCCAAAAAAATTGGTTGCAGCAACTTTCATGCTCTAAAGCTCCTCAAGTTTTATCAGTGTTCACAGCAACAACATTAAAGACCACAGACTCAGCTGCGTAATTAATTGCAAGGAAAAGAGAGGCCCTTTCTGAGCACTCCAAGTCATTATGCTGGGTAAAGAGTAGGGAAAAAAAAAACAGCAGCAAGAACCAGCAAGTCAAACATCACTGCCTCTACCAAAGTAATGAAGGCAGCAGAATTCCTCTCATTTCTGTCAATATAAGAGGAGCAAATGGCTCCAGCTTGTGTCCTCTGCCCAGGGACAGGCGAGCGGCCCCGCTCCGGGGTGTGTGGGATGGGACAAGCTGTCCCAGAGGATTTTCCCTGCAGTGACCGGTGTGGCACATGCTGCATCGCCGGTCGGGATGCAGGAACGGGCATCGGGCTGTAGTGAGCAGGTTGATGGCACATGGCTGCAGCTACTGTGGGTGACGTGGGCAGCAGAGCACATAATTTACTCTCTAGTTTCTTGGGGAGGAACATGGCAGTTTTACTCAGAAGACAAGATACAGGCAAGTGGCAAACAACCACCTTTGCTCTGTCCCTCCTTCAATTCTGCCTTTTTTGCTGCTTCTCCCACGAAGACGCTCACGAGGGAGGCTGGTCTAGCAACTGAGCAAAAAGCAGGTTTAGAGGAGAAAAGACAGCAATAGCTCTGAGCTCGGCAGATGATGGAAATTCCATTTTGTCTCCATTTTAAAAATGGAGGAGGGCAAATTTCTCTGAAGAATATTACTTGCTTACAAACTCAGAGGGTATTTATGATTTCAGAGCTCAAACTCACAAACAGTCCACTTAATTGTGCACTATTATGCATTAGAAGCTGGGCCCTTACGAGTGAAAACAAAAGAAATTTCTGATGGAAGAAAAAGAATGATCCAGCTAGCTAATTGGCACTAGCAATGTATTTTTCTTTAAGCAAATACCAAGCTTAAATAGATTCAGAAGTAAAGATAGGGAAACCTCCTGCAGCCTGGTACTCTGTTGTAAGCCATTGGCTCTTTGTATGAAAAGCTGCACGATGCCAAAAGCGGTTCAATGTACTGGAGCGAAACCAGGTTCTCATTCTGGTCTTGCTTACACTGATATAAAACTGAAAAAAACACAGGCCAAGATGGAGTCACTCTGAACTGGCACTGGTACACCTGAAAGAAAATGAGACCAGGTTAAAACAACCAGTAGAAATGTGATCACATTTCCAGTGACCACAGCTCAGTGTAGGTTAGGTTTG
Organism: Cariama cristata; assembly: GCF_000690535.1. Lineage (NCBI taxonomy): Eukaryota > Metazoa > Chordata > Aves > Cariamiformes > Cariamidae > Cariama > Cariama cristata. The sequence goes on from NW_009620272.1 coordinate 68,674, forward strand.
TGTGAACTGGAAGCTGAAGTGACTTAGGTTGCTTTTGTTGGAGTGCAAAAGGCTTTTTACAGCAATCGGCTAGCATTTAGTCTCTAGAAAATACAGGTACACAGCTTGAAAATGTTTAATGAATTGGTACATTAATTTAAGCTCAATAACTCATTTCCATCCCTAACTGTATGCAAGAACATGGCAGAGGATGCGAGAACAGGGTAGATGTTAAAATACATCCACACAATACATGATCCATAGATTAGAAAGATGTCAGAAGTTATCCATTAAATAAAGCTTCATAAACATTGCAAGCTGAGGGAAAGAACGACTTTATTGACGTTGAAAAAAATCTCATCATTCACTTCATTTTCTTTAAAATGAGCAGTAAGAAAAACAGATACTTTTTTTCACTCTATTGCTTTGGCAAGATGAGTTTGAACCATCCGCTTAAGGTCTCTGGACCTTTAACTTCTGACAATGGTGATGGAAGATCCAAGTTTCCTAAAACGTCTTAACAACCACAACAGTATCTGTCCAGGTAGATATTAAAGATATAGTCAGTGAAAGCAATACAAATCCACAATAAGATTTCAATCTAAACAACTGGGAAACAATTGCTATGTTCAATCACTCAGGTGAAATTATTGCCGGCCTTTAGACTACTCATTACATTTTTTTCCCCAGTTGTTTCTTTCTTATAATTAACATGTAGTATCGAGTACAAAATTTAAAAAAATTTTTTGCAAAAACCACTCTTCCATATGGATTGCAATTATCTTTGAAATATTTTAATACTAAGAAAACAGCAAAAAATAAAGAGGAGTTTCATTTTTAATGTTCCAGTTTAATTAAGAAAGTGTTCAAGTAATTTAAAAATGTAGGCATTAAAATACCAATTAAGCTTAAGGCAAGTTTTCCTATTAATTTTGATGACACCAATACAGGGGTGTCACATAGAGGTGACCCCTTAGAAACAGGTTATTTTGAGTATTACATTTTGCTATAGTAGTGCTGAGAGAAAACGAATTAATTTATGAAGAAACTACACCTATTTAGCTAATCCGAACGGGCTGAGCCTCAAGAACGACGATGCAGTTCTCACAACAAGGAACTTAGCAAATGTAACCTCCTTTCAAGGTTTTAATTACAATTTTCATTTTTCAGACGTCCACTTTGGGTGGCCATTTTGTTGAAAAGTGAAAATATTTAAACATAGTTTTAACTGTGCAGTATGAACACAACTGAAATCTATAGTTTGAAATAAAGGCTATTCTAAAGTGCAGTTATTATTTTTAAAATTGTTTATTGTTCTAATTCTGTGTTGGTGGCTAAATGATAAATGTACCATTTTAACACATTAAAATTCATTTATTGCCTGAAACTCTAATGCAGGAACACTGCAAGTTTTCATGTGTGGCATTAACATTATGAAAGCAGAAGTCCATATATCTGATCTAAGTATTTACAATTAAAATTTTGTGAGTAGTTGGGCCCATTAAAAAGCTCATAATAGATTACCTTGCAGGAACAGTTACTGGAAGTATCCCTATGGACCCAGAGAAACTACTTCTTAAAGCCAGTCTGGTTATGACGGATTTAAGTTAAATTTATCTCATTTCATTTTAGATCTTAAATTGGTTAATGAGGCTGAAATATGCTTTATTTCAGGGAAGTCGTACTGATCTGGACGAGGAACAGAATTTATGCTGACGTTCGAGTCAAGTGCAAATACCACCATCACTTCTTCATTACCGCGTTAACTGGTGTGATCTGTTCTGCTCAGCAGAACTTGAACAAAATGTCAGGTTCCTAAATGAAGAAGCTCCTGGCTCTTTGTGAGAAACTGGTTGATTGGTTAAAAGTACTTCAACCTTTATTTAATTCATGCCTTCTAAGTGCTCTTTGGCAGGAGCTCTTGGGATCTGATCTTATGTCACACTTACTGAAACTCATTTAATTATTTGCAGCTGAGGAGGGAAGGAAGATGGTTATCGCACAGGGAAAATCTAATCCTCTTCTTTATCAGCTTAAACCCCAAATCATGGAAGTTGGTTAAGATTCCTGTACTTACCTCAGTCCCATTCCCTTGTAACTTGTCTGTCAGTACATGACCCTTTCCTTTTGGTGGCTTTTTACGGGGTGATTTCTTCCAGAGATTTAGAGGGGTTTCGCAAGCACATGTCCACAGTCTCCCTGAATGCAGACCCTGTCCTGGAAATCTCTAAGATGCTGCTCCGTGCCACGTTTCAGTCGGCAACAAAGTCCTTAATGTTGGGATTGCAAAGATCTCCGGTGGTTGATTCAGTCGTCAGATGAAATGCATGGAGCAATTTGGATGCTCTGCAAACTCAGGTAGCCACTGCCAAACCAGGGACAGTGGGTTGACACTGCCATGAGGGTGCAAAGGGGCTGTGGCCCCAGTACCTCTGCAGCACAGGTTAATATCAAGTTTTAATAAAGACCAAACTCCTGCCATAGATCTCTAAGTGTTCTTCAAGGATCTTTGGTGAAAAAATTCATATGCTTTGTACTAAGGGGTGGGAAAAGGCAAAACCACACATATTCTGCCTTTATGAGCAGAACATGAAATAGTTTTGATGGAAAGCACACGCAGAATATGGGATTCAGCCTAAGGCTAAAGACAGAATCAGTGACTTTTATAGCTTTAAAAATTGGCTTTATGACTATCATTAAATTAAAGCATCGCTCCTTGAGGGGGACTTTTGTTTCACCAGGGGTTGCAGATCTCTTAGCACAATTAGTCACCTCCAAAGTGCTGTCATCATAAAACTTACTCTTTTAAATTGTAACTTAAGAAAATCAGAAAAAAAACATTTTTAATGAGAATGTTCAGTAGCAGTGAGTCTTAGACCAGGCTGGTTAGATTTATGATAAATCCTTATCTGTGTGATTCTTTTTTTACAAATTCCAACCTGAGGAACATATAAAATATATGGCATAAATGTTTCCTTTGAAAACTTTTGCACGCTTCACGATTACATAGCTTAAGAAGTTTAGAAGCCTTGGGCAAGCAAGTTAACGTATAAGAGGAATGCTTAAGAATTGTTTGTATGCTTGATTTGTTTTACAGTGCATTTGGTCTTTAGTTTTGATTGGATTGTCTTACTGAAACATGAAGGGCATTTAGAAAGTAAGAAAGTGAATAGGATACATTTGCAACTATATGCCCAAAAGCAAGATCTTAATGTCAGAAGTAAATTATAACAACTTACATTACTGATGACATACATTATAATTCAAAGCTTGGCAAACCACATCAAGGTTGTTCTTACCATGATCTGACAAAAAAGTCTTTAAAGCCTTGTGTTTTTCAGGTTTACAGCTACTAGACTTTATTTATCCTAAGAATTTCATAAATAAAAAGCAAGCATTACTGAAGATAAACCTATTTTTTCTAAATGGTGATGAATCTTTGTAAAAATTAAAACATTTATGCCAATAATGGTAAGAGTAGGATGGTTCCAGTGAGTAAGAGAGATTTCAGCCATCATCTTTTACTACGGCATCTTTCGGTGACCTTGCAGTGTTTTCTATGGATGGATCTATGAAAGGATTTAGGTAGTCAAGTCTAAACTTGTTGCCTGTAGGTGAAGGTATCCCAGGCCTGTAAGCACTTCTGCAGGCAACATGGGATGTGCAAATGTGTGAAATTTTGCTTGTGAACAACAGAAAAGGACATGAGACTTCACGCTCCCCTGGCACATGGCAGCTCTCTCCTGTGTGCATCCTCGAGGATGTTCTGGCTCAGCGTTGCCCCACAGGGACCCAATCTTGCAGGAGGACTTAGCCCAAGCTTACGATTCACAGGTGGGGGAAGGCAGGAGATGACACCCTCTCCAGCCCCTTATCCATGCAAAATCAGTTGTAGTGCTCATTCCAAGGGTGATATAGCTCACTGCTATGTTTCTGGCAGCAGCCCCGGGACCAGCAGGAACAGAGCAGTTCTCTCTGTGCCGCTTGTTACACTGGCAGGAGCACGCATACCCTCCCCTTCAACATGACTGTACCCTCCAACAACCTGCAGTTCCCACACTTCCTATGCAAAGGGTGATTTCTCCATATTCCCTAATCCTTAAAAGATTTCTCTTCCATGGATTTGTCTGGTCTTCCCCAGACCCACTTAAATCTTCAACATCCACAGCCTCTTCTAGCAAGGAGCTCCAAAGTTAATTTACAGGTTTGGTGGGGTTAAAAAAAAAATCTCCTTTTGTTTGTTTTAAATCTGCTTTTGTTTTGAAAGAGGGACTGGAAAGTCCCTGCGTACCCTCTCCCTGCCATTCATGATTTTATACATTTTTGTCATATCCCCCATCATGCTTTTTCCAAGCTGAAGAGTCCCAGCTTGCCTCCTTTGTAAAGGAAAGCCTTTCTATCAGCTTAACTCATTCATCTCACAGCTATCCGATTCAACGCCTGATCTCTCTAGTGGGATTAAACCCCAAATCTCCCATTATGGTGACTTGATACCAAGTTTCTTTTCAGGGTAAACTGAAACTCTCCCCCTGTTTCAGTTTTTACATAAATAGGAGAAAAGAAAGAAAGCAAGAAGTGACAGCAGCCACTTTCTGCAGGTTTCTGTTGGGGCACTTACGGGAAGTGGACTTGTGTTTCAGTCCCTGCTCCACTAAATACTCCACCGTGTTATAGTGATTATTCAAGGCTCAGGCACCTTTCACTCCGATGAGTGAGAGTCTAGTTTAACCGCAGGGTGAATGGCAACGAGGAGCAAGGTGATTGCTCCCAATTTACTCTGGTGGAAATGGCTACCACTTTAGAATCAGGCCCACAAAAATAAAAATACTCAGAACCCTTAAACATAATAAGCTTGATTTGTCTTCATTTCAGCTGCAATCAGCAAGAAACAACCATGCTGAAGTAAGCCTGAATGAAACATGAGATGGCATATTTAGGTTAACAATGGCTGAATTACTCTAGGTTTAGATTCTAGTGCAGGATTTTAGTAAAAAAGGATCCACGCCATCACTGTGTCCAGATGGTGGAATGGCAAACTCCTGGCACGAGTGCCACAACATCGTCACGCCAGCCCCCAGCAGACAGGGCTTGTGCCGGGGCTGGATGGAGCAGGGGCTTCCCAACCCCTTGGATGGGCTGGGGGCATCTTGCTTTGATCACCAGCTGTCAGGGCTGCAGTTGGTTTGAATCAACCTGGTTTTGAGCATTTCGTAACTCCTGAACTTTTCATCAAGCCCAAATTTATACCTAGTCTATAATTAAACTCCATGGAGGTTTTATTTATTCTGGAAGGGTACACATACCAAACTAGGTCTATTCTCTCAGCAGAGCACAAGAGATTTTTGTTTTAAAATGCAGACAATATTATTTGTTTTCTGGAAATCCTAAATATCCCTGAGGAAAGTTCACCAAAAGGAAATAAAGTTTAGTAATCCAAAATCCCTTAAAAAACCCACTATCTACCTTTAAAAATAGTATCACTTTTTGTACGGCATTGTTTGCCAGTTATGTTGACTGTGAAGTAGCGTTCTGCTTCCACGCCAGTTTGTAAGGACAGAGTTATGTGTGTGTGCGTACGTGTGGGGAGTTTGGTCACAGCATCTGCACAATAACTGTGCGCTTGGCTCTGCTGGTCCGAATGAGAAATTAAAAGGGAGCTGTCATATGGAAAATTAAAAAGTAGCAACAGTTACAAAAAGTCTATTTAATTCATGCTGCTTATAACCCCCTGAAAAGAAACTAATGAAAATGCCTGAGAAATCTTACAACAACTCTGAACACCCATCGGTGCTATCATGATTTGCTGTGCTATCATGATTTGCTGTGCTATTTATATGTGCTTAAACTTCTAGAAGCAAAGCCTGGGCACAATATTTCAAAGCACTAAGCACTTAGCGACTAACGCAAAACATCATTATCCCTCACTAACTGCTTCTTTTTCTGGTTTTGGGGGATTTTTTTGCATTTTTTTTTAATTGCTTCCTTTACTATGATAGTGTCAACACATCAGTCCTGTGCTCCATGGACCAGGATCTAGTAATCTTAGTTAAATCCGAAGCCTCAGGAAGCGGTCTTGAATCTGAGGATATCAAGGTGAAGCTTTGTATCACTAGAACTGTGTCTGTCTCCTTTTAGATCCACTGAGGCATCCACAAAGTAATGGGAAGGGCTACAAGGATGCAAAGAAACTCTCCAAGTATGTATCTTGAAATTCCTGTCTGAGTTCTCCTTTTTTCTTATTGCATCTGGATATAGCAAATGCATGTTTCTTAATTCGGACATTGTCCTCACATGTCCTGTGGGGCTGTGCTTGTTCTTTTAACAGGGACAAGTCTTAACAAATAACTTAATGGAAGAGCTACACTTCTTTCAGGGAAACATATTGAAAATCACCTCACTTTTAACAAGGAACCTAGGCAGACTATCATGCTGGTTTTACACCCTAACATCACATTTACTCAAACAATCAAATCTTTCCTCCTCTGCACGAGGGATTTTTTTCCTTTTGAATCAGTGTCAGAGAAATGGTCACTGTGTTCAAACTCTGGGCAGATGAAACATCTCCCGGTTCTCTAAACGCCATGAAATGGCACTGTAGAGGGGAGCAGCACACATCCAGCAACATGAATACTATCACCGGCTTTCCTAGAAGGTGGAAATAAGGTGATTTGGCTTCAGCTTGTCTCTCTTAAGACTTACAGCAGCAACTGCTAATAGGAAGGAAATAATGTTTGGCGATTTACTACTATATGACATTTTATGTAAATACATACAAGTTAGACTGACATTAATGCCATTGATTATCATCAATGTTATTAGACCAAGAATAAAGATTTTCTAGTAAAATCTTCTCAGTTAATGCCTAGTCTAGCAGGTAAATACAAACAGATAAGCATTTCTTCAATGTACTATTTAAGCAGCTAAAAAGCTCCTAAGCCACAGTTATCCTAATGATGTGACAAGCATCAACTATCCTCTCAAGCAGGTTCCAATATATCTCAGGAGTAACATGTGTGGCATGTGACAAATCTGTGATTAGAAGAAAATTAACATATTCAAACTCTGTTATGCAGACCTGATCTGGATCTAAAAAGTTTAGAGCTCTCTCTTTAATTATGAGCCAAATTGGATCTGAGTGCTCCCCTAGTTTAAGAGGTCCCAAATTCAGACAAATTTATACTGATAACAGAGGTTCCTACCAACCTTGAGAGCCAAAGCATAGCAGTCTTGGGCTTTTATCTCTGGAGACACTTAGTCTCAACCTATATAGAAGCTCGTTTGGAAATCTCAGTCTTGCCACTTGTGGATGTACACTCGAATTCAACACTAGCTCGCAACTCATGAAGCGAGCAGCCTCTCCATCAGAGGCCCAGAAACACAGCAACAGCAGGACATCTGCAGGTCAAGGACAGCTCTGCAGACAGCTGAAATCCCACTCACCAGCACCATGCCTGCACAGTGGCTGGTCACCTTGAGCTCGGGAAAAAAACAGCACCAAATTCCTGCAACAACAAATTTAAAGAGTACCAACCAGGCCTGGAAGTAGATTTGCAACAAGACAAGACTTTGCATGCAGACAGGCTGTTGCAAAGATCATGTCATAGTTTTTACTCCTCAATGATAATGGAAGAGTCAATTTATTTAAATTATCCTCAATCCCTATGTGTCCTAGCCTGTGGATTTTGGGTTATTGACACCCACGACTAGTGTCTGGCCAGTCAGTCTGGAAGGACCAGCTCAACAGGAGCATGCAACCGTTTTTTTTCCTCTCTCCACTTCTCATCTCCTCAAAAGGGAACACTGATTTTAAAAGAGACTAGGTTAGCAGCACACAGTACCTGCAAACAACAGGAACCTACCTTGATTGCAATTTATAGAAGAAAGCATCCAGCCCATGGAGATTACATTTACTTTCCTCTATTAGGAAGGAGTTTGATAACAAACCCAAACATCTGCAAAGATCTAGTAATGACAAGAAGGTCCATTTGCAAGAGACTATGCCTATGTCCTTTCTGTCCATTTTGGCATTTTCCTCAGAATCCTAAACATCTCTGCTGCCATCACAAGAGGAAGAAACTTGCAAAACATTCAGTTCCCAAACTGCTTTACACAAACATTTAATTCTTAGGATGAGAATGCCTAAGCAATGCCAATTGAAAATGGAGAAACCACAGAAGCCAGTGGGTTTGAAAGTTAATTAAATTGCTATGAGATCAGAGCTTGGCCAGCTGGGATCTGTCAACATTTATGCAATAACACTTGAGTGTTCAAGAGATAATTCCAGTTCAGCCTGGATTGGAGTCTGAGAACCCCTTGGGGCCTTGTCACTTTTATTTCTGTAAAAGTTTGCCATCAATGTATCACTAGTACGGATATGTTTAATAAGTGCACTAAAAGACAAGTCAAAACAAAGCTACACGCTCTGCCTATTCCCCCAAATGCATCTTGATCACAGGAAAACTGGAAGCCATGAAATTTCTCTGGATTTAAACAAAGCTAGCTGAAACCAGACTCACAAGTCTGCTGCAGAGGATCAAAACCCACAGATTAAACTTTCCAAGAGTCTAAAAATGTAAGAAACCACTTAACTTACTAAACCAGACTTACCAGTCATTTACTATGTTGTATATTGATTAGATTATAAGCCTCAAGGTTCATTGATTCAGCATTCAACAGACACTCAAGAGTAGTTGTCACTTGCATGTTCACACAATTAAACAGAATTATGGAAGGAAGAGGAGAGGTCAGATGGAAATACACCAGTCAGCCCGTGCCTTCACAGGCAGAACTTGGGCCAACCCAAACTTTCCACCACAGAGGATCTAGGTTTGATGTCTACCTTACCTGTCACAGGTGTGACGGCTTCCAAATCTCAAGACTTGGAATTCCTCTATAGTAAACATTGAAAATATATCATTTTCTGCCTTCTAAATAGCAAAAGCTGTTCTAGAAAAAGTAGTAGTTTTCCCACTCAAAATCTGTTGACAACTGAGGAAACGACAAGTTATTTGCCTCTTCCAAGTGCTCAAAAATACTGCAGTGTTTCAGAAAGCCCAACGGTGGGATCAAGGACAACTACAGATATGTGAGCACTACCACTGTGTCCATTACACAGCTGATAGCATGTATGATCATCAGCTAATTGGGAAAAAGTAAAATGCAGTTTTGTGGCTGTTCTAAAGCACCAGTGTTTTCACTTGATTTTTTTAAAAGAAATGAAACACATTTCCACATTATGTTAAATCTAAAGTAAATTTCTACTTGCTTTGTGAAAATTGAAAGTCAAATGAAAAGGAACTAATCTGGGTATCTTACTGTGGGAAAACCTGCAGCGTGAATTCAACCAAGCTATTAGACACTAGAGAAACCACATGGGAGGGAGCTGTAGGAAACGAAGCTTTCTGAGTTCCACTGGTCACAGAATGGCTCTTTTCTTTCTTAGTTAGGATTAGCCCTTATACGAGCAAATGGAAAAGCTGTGAGAAACTCCAGCAGGTAACTAATTACACAATGCAAAATTAAACACAGCCCATCAGATATGTTCTTTACCCCTCTTTGATTATGGAAGTGTACTTCAGTGCCAAAAAAGAAGACAAAAAAATTCCAAGGAATCTCCACATTTCCATTTATTTGCTGAAATTCCTTTTAAAATAATGTGGCAAGAACTGACATTTTTGTGAATATGTTCATTCCTTTTATGGAACTGCAAATGCCACTTCATAAGGAGGAATGGAAGCATGAGCCAGATGCAGAAAATTGCTCCATTTGCTGGCAGTGTAGCTATTTATATGTTGACAAACAGTTGTGCCAAGAGCAGATGGATATTTTCTAGTATTGAAGAACTGCTTAATTGTTTGCTGCTGTTCCTCTCAAGTTCATGGGGGAAAGCCATTGGTGTTCTGCAGAGCAAGGCATGAAGAAACCAGTTCAAGCCTTGCATTTGGCAGAGTGGCCTAGCACCTCCTATGACGGCATGGAGGATGCCCTGAAGCAAGAAGATGCTCAGCCAGATGTCAGCTTAACAACTCTCAGTAAAACATGACCACGAGGAGTAGCACTTTCCAAATCTTCTGCAAGTCCTTCACCAAGCTGTACAACTAATGCAGAAGTGTTCAGCACACAGTCTGATAAACATCATATGCCTATAAAGATTTTACAAAGTAATTTTGGCTACCTGTGTCTCACACATATTTGAATTATGTGGAAATATAAATGTACTTATCCTAGCATGCTGAAATGATATCTATTTAATCTGACAAGGAAAAGGCATTTTCCATCCGTAAATCTGTACAAAAATTACCTCACCTCTGCTTGTTTATATATGAGGCTGAGACATGCACTGTCCACTTATTGACATATTGAAACACATTAGAGTGAAGTGTAAAAAAAGTGAAGGCAGATAAAGAGCAGGAAACGTTTTTTTCAAACTGAAGTGCTCTTATCCCACTTTTGGAAAAAAAAGAAAAAAAAAAGAAATTCAATATCATGTGTCTTGATATTCTTATATATATCAGTACTAAAGTACAATTTAGTTAGTTTAAAAAAGTCTCAAATCTGATTTATCTATGAGACACACTTCACAACACAAACCAATTTCGCTGTAGTAATACTGTGTCAATATTTCTTGACAGAAGACAAATGTTGTTATTATTTTGCCATTTCTTACCTTTATAAAAGTTCAGAATTTTACAAAATGACTCTTCTTTACATGTCAAAATGGTAAGTTGTTGGAAAGAAAAAAAAAATTGAAGCCATTCTTATATCTATTGACAGTGAATGATTCTACAGTTAGGTTAAAAATTATTCTGGCACAATATCGACGTTTTAAAAAAAAAAAAGTAAACCATATTTTTAATAGATATGTGCATTTTCCCTATATAAACTGTGGAAGATGAAGCAGGAAAAAAAATACCAGAACTATTTTTTGTTGTGTCTTGTGGTATTAAAAATGATTTACCTGTATGCTGTCTGCTGGAGCTATTCGTGCAAATCTGTGCAGACACACATTCCTCTCCATAGTGGTGATCTTCAAAAAAAGTAGCCTTTCGTACGTTTGCATTCATCCTCTCCTTGCCCCTTCACTACGTTATGAGGGAAAATATAAAATATCATCTCTGATTTACAGTTAGTTTAAGAGATTACTTGTAAAACTGACTGAAGCCCTTGAAAGTAAAATACAAGATTTTTGTTCTGTCATATTTTTTAAATTTCTACAGTGCTTAATAAATATAATTTTGAGCAACCATGTCTTGCACTTTCTTATGAATCTCCCTTTTGTGCTTATGTATTCTTGTTTTTGTCTACAGTTATATCTTGTGCTAACATAAAAGCATAAGAAGACATTAAACAACGTCTTATCTCTGCTTTAAACCGAGAAAGAGGAAGAGGTCATCTCCGGCATTCAGCTACAGGATTATCTAAGTATAATTTGCACTGAGGGGAGCAGACTTTCCCAGCTGATGTCCAGACGTGCAAGAAGCACAGCACCGAGCCCAGCAAAGAGCTGGTGAGGTTGCACAGCAGGCGAAATGCTTGGTTTTGTACACACTGGTGTAAAGGTCCTAAAGTTGGCCCAATAAACCAGACCATTCAGATGAAGGTCTCAAATTTTGTTCTGTAGAATCTCTGCATACTACTGCTCACCTGGAAATGTCATAAGAAACACAATTTATAGTTTCATCCCTAGGCAAGCCAGGATTAAAGGACAGGGTAAAGTAGTTGTATGATAGCCACAGAGTACTCGTAGAGAGAAAATCAAATTACTGTATTCACCAAGTTAGCCACTGGTCAATTGGAACCTTACCCTGTAATAAAATGTGGTCAATTTTGACCTTTGCAGAACATGTATGAATCAATCCAATTACTTGTTAATCTAGCCAGGTTTCAAAAATATTCCTCCCAATATCAAGAATGAGCAAGTGGCAGTTTATAGATTACTTATGAAAAGACCAACACTGGGGTTTGATATTTAAGCCACAAGAGTGCTAAACCAAGTTACTAGTGAGCTGAATGCAAAGATACGACTTCAAATATGAATGCTGAATAACAAATACAAATATGCAGCTATATGATATCTATATTTGAGTGAATTATGCAGACTAGCTTCAAAAAGCTTTGAGTTTGTGGAACGGAAAGGCCTCAAAGGCCATTATGATCAAATTATAACCAAAGTTACAGTGTTTATATAAATATTCACACATTTTTTTTCTTTAGCACTGTACTGATTCATTTTTAATTATAAAAAATCAAAGGCAAGAAAAACAGTGTACATTTCATTTCAAACTAAAGACCACCAAATGAATGTCTAAACATTTTCACTTATCTAAGGGCCAGCTGCACTGAAATCAGTGAAATTATTTTTGTATTTTCATTTGTATTGCAATAGTTATATTGGCCTAAAACTGACACAAAGGGAGAATTAGGCCATATATTTAAGTTCAACACATTCTATATTGCACTTTCATGCTGATTGTTTTGATGTATTTCCCAACTCCATGCTGTGTAAGTAACTGTGGATTATTACTTGACGTTGCAGCAGCTATATGAATGGTCTATCAATTCTTATATAAAAGGAAATGTATTCTGAACTCTAAGAACAGTCTTCATTTTGCCTTAATCCTATGCATTATATAAGCAGACACAAAAAATATTACCTTAAAAATAAATTATCTGAACCTTAAGCTGAAAATTGCACAATAACACAATTACAGTATTTCAAAAAATTTAGAATTGTTATTTTTTGGTTTCCCATCTTTACCTCCCTCCTAGCATTGGCAGAATGTCCCACAGAGTACATTGCATACATTCTCAGGTATAAGCTGGGGATACAACAGGGTCAGTGAAAAGCAGGGTATATTTCAGTGCATATTCCTGCAAAATTACTATGCTGCTTTCCTTCTTTATCTTCCACCAGAGACACTAAGTAGATGATTCTGCAAAGACTTATGGATTCATTTAGTTTGAACCATGCCACATGTTCCTCCAACTTCAACAGAATTGTTCACATACTGAATTTAAGCACATACATAACTGCTTTCTGTATTAACTCACTGAATTCTGTATTGAATTCATCATCAGTTTTCCCTGCATTCACGTAGGTTTTAAAAACAACCAGAGAACTCAAACACTACTGTTTATATAAAATAAAATAAAATAAAATAA
>NW_009620273.1:0-4549 GCF_000690535.1 Cariama cristata
GGGCGTCGCACGTGCGCGCCGCGAAGCCGTAGCCGAGCGCCGGGGGCGGGGCAACGCGCGCCTAACTGCCCGCTTCAGCGATGACGTCACCGAAGCCTTTAAAACGAGCGTGGCGGGAAGCGGAGAGCTGTGTTAAGCGGCTGTCGCGCGGGTAGCGACGTCCTTCCTCAGGGTGCCGGGCCCTCGGGGCGCCTCTCAGAGCCTTCTCTCGCCGCGGTTTTGGGCCATGGCTCTGTCAGCTGGGCTCAGGCGCTGGCTTCTTCCTGAGCACCAGCAGGCTCTTCTCTCCTCAGGCCGTGTGGCACTCCAGGTGAGCCTGTGCGGCTGCCGGCCCCGCAGCCTTGCCCTGCCCTTGCTAAAACGAGGTTGAGGTGGCAGTGCCCAGCTGGTGTTCTGTCTGTGCAGCCTTACCTTGAAAATAGTTCTGGGCTGGTAAATCCTGAGGGGAGCTATGCCAGTAGGTGCCTCTGAATTCGATAGTGACCGCAGAAGGCCTCTTGCAGTGCAGTAAAACCCCAGAGTGTGTTGCTGTAGCACAGCTCTATGGGGTATTTTACACTCCACATAGAGCAGTTACTTTCAAAACAAAGAGGTATGTGGATTCATTTATTTCCTAAAGGTGTTATATTTTTTAGAAAAACAGCTTAGATATACTTTACTTTGGTTACACTAGTGCTACTACATTGGAAGAAAAGCTTTCATGTGTACCATTGTGAGAAACTCTGGACTTTACATGGCAAGCAAAGCAAGGAAACAGAGGCTTTCCTTTATTCCTAAGCATTCCTGGTTGATTTCTTCCGAGTTTTCCTATTTCATGTATTCATTTCTTTGTTCTGTTCTCGTAGTCCAAACTATGTATGCAAACCTGGGAAACTACTAGATACCAAGTCTGACTCTTACTAGTTGAGACCATTGTGCAAGAAAGCAGAGTTAATTGAACAGCTATTGCATAATCAAGTAATATGCATCAAACTATTGACTGGTTTTTTCTTGTTGGAAAATTCAAGAAATAAAAGGAAATATGGTGATGTTAAGGTTATTTGTCAGTGTAGCAAGCACAGAACTTTAGAGTGGCTTATTTTCTAAGTATAAATTCTAGTCTGCATGTTTTTGTGCAGCCTGCTCATGGAGATTCAGTTTGAGCAGTGATGTGTTCATGGTCTACTTGACACACTTGTATTTTTTCACGTGTATGTCTTTGAGCTCATGCCAGAGCAAGGCCAATAGTTCTTACTTCCCATATTCTAAAGCTCATCCGAAGGCTCTTCCAGAAAGCAGACCTGCACCTTGTCATTGACGGTCCACATACAAGCTCAGAAGGACATTGCATTGTGATATATACTTTGAGATTTTATTGTTTATTATGTGAGCAATATGTATTTTTCTTTACTTGCAGAAATTGGAACAAGGGTGATGCCTGGTCCTCTTGATGAAGCAGGTAAGACATTTTAAAGGATATTTTTTCACTTTGTGTGCTTCTATGGCTAACAGGGGTTAATAAAAAAATTTTGGTGACTTCTGTGTCTTATAGATGTTGCTTATTTTAAATTGCTTGTTTTTAAACTTAACATTACTATTTCTTGTATGAAAATTTTCTTTGATATGGTTAGAGCTATTTTTCTCAAAGCCTGAAAGGAAAAAAAAATAATCTAACTTTTGGTCACCAGAAGATGGTGCTGTGCGGTGAGGTTTGAAAAACCTGTATCAGAACAGCCGTCTGATTATAATCACTTTCATGTATTGGGAGCCCGATATTAGAGGTGCATTTCAGCAATGCTTTCTTTTGTGTAGCAGCTGATTAATATAGGCAGTATTTCTAATACCTTCACAGTATAGCTAGTGATCAGTTCCAAAGTCTCTCTTTGGAACTGGAATTCCTCTGGGAATTTCTGCCTGTGCTCCCAGGAGTTTAAAACTCTGAGCAATTTAGAATCATGGAGTGGCTGAGGCTGGAAAGTGCCTCTGGAGATGGTCTAGACCAACCCACCTGCTCAAAACAGGGTCAGCTAGAGCGGATTGCTCAGGACCATGTCTAGCTGGGCTTTTGAATATCCTGTTCCAGTGTTTGATCACCCTCACAGGAAGAAAGGTGCTTTGTTGATGGTTAGATGCTTTCCTGTATTTCAACTTGTGCCTATTGCTTCATGTCCTCTCACTGGACACCACTGAGGAGAGTCTGGCTCTGTTGTCTTTACTCACCTTGCCAGGTGTTTATACAAATTGATAATACCCCCTGAGCTTTCTCTTTAGGCTAAAAGTCCCAGCTTTCAGCCTCTCCTTATATAGCAGATGCTTCTGTCTCTTAATCATGTTGCCAACTTTTCATTGGACTTGCTCCAGTATGTCCATATCCCTTGTAGCAGAAAGTGCAGCACTGCAGCACTGGTGATCTCACATCTGCCTGGAGGGGAAGCACCACCTCCCTTGACCTGCTGGTGAAGTTTTTCATAACACAACCCAGGATGCTGTTGGCCGCCTTTGCCGTAAGGGCACATTGCATGTTGTGTCTTGTATAATTATCAATTATATTGCATATTTACCACTTTTCTGTAGCATACATCATCTAAGAAATCTCAACGTTTAACCTGTTTGCACAGACACCAGGATAACAGACTCCAAATACCCATTTAGAAGAGCCACAGGATAAGTTGGGTATAAGAACTTACAACACTTTCTAAAGAAATTTCAGGCTATGTTTGATGAAAAAAGATAATTTTTGCCTGAA
This sequence comes from Cariama cristata, assembly GCF_000690535.1. Classification (NCBI taxonomy): domain Eukaryota; kingdom Metazoa; phylum Chordata; class Aves; order Cariamiformes; family Cariamidae; genus Cariama; species Cariama cristata. Next base: position 2,726 of record NW_009620273.1, read on the forward strand.
TGAGCTCCTAAAGTTAGGCACATAAACCAGTAGTTTGATTTTTTCTGAAAAAAATTTAATGTGCTACCTGTTTGTATTAGAAATCAAACTATGAAGGTCCAAATCTGTCTGACACATAATCAGGAAGATACTTGGCTTGACTATCTGAAGGAGCAGTAGTAAAGGTAGATAATAAAGACATCAAGTGAATGTTTGCAACTGTGGGACCCTATTTCATCCTTGCTTCTGCACAGACTGTGGTGTGGCATTGCCTGCGGGAAGGTGGGACTGCACTGGAATTAGTGGGGCTCTATGGAAGGAAGATTCATTTAGGAAAAAAGTTAGGGTAGAGGTTCCTAAAAATCTTGAGGCATCTGTATTTGTTGGGAGTGCAACTTATTCTGGCTGGGGCCAGCTAGAAGTATTCAGGTGTTCACTTTGGAATTTCCCCAAGCAAATCCTCGTTATCCTTCTGGTTTCAGTTTTTGGGGTGTAGTTGTAGAATGTTTTCTAGATTTTTCTCTGTGAGCATACCCTAAAGCTATAATATTAGTGGAAACTTTCACAGTGCCTCTGCTAATGAAGCAAAATTACTAAGGAAAAAAATCTCTAGCTCCCTCATACAACTGTTTATTTCAGTTCATATAAGCAGATTTTCTTAATCCAGTTTTGAGTAGTTCTGGTCCATGCTGACACTAAAACTTTTAATTAGAGGGGCTAATGAGACTTTGTCACTTCTGTTCCCTATTAGGTACTGTGTTAAAGAAATACTAGGTAAGACCTGCTAAATGTATAAGCATAAGAAAAAACACAAGTGGTCTGCTTTTCTCATATGAAGCAGATAATTTTAAAAAACTGCCCACAAAAGTATGGAACAATATAATGCCTGTGCTCTGAAAATCTAGTTACTGGGACCCTGATTGCTAAGGTTTGCTTACATAGGCAGAGCTCTTTTATGATTAATGATATCTGATGAAGTAGTAACGATCCATTTAAGAGGAGTGGTTAGGAGAATGAAAGTTTCCATTTTAGTAATTATTTTTGAGAAATGTGAATAATTACTATTGATAGCATGAATAAAAAATCTGTGCCTTATCTTCTTGTTGCCTATGTTCCCTCCTCTGGTTCCGTCTCTCCAGATGAGAGAGTAGCTTGTCCTACAAGGGTTTACAGACATTATTAACATTGTAGTGACAGTTATTTGTGGTAACCGAAGGTGATACTGGTACTTCTACCCAGAAAGCCTTAGACAGTGTGCTCATGATGCAACTGTTACCAGATAATTGAAGCTAATATATTAGGTGATATACAGGCTTTCATCTTTGTCACAAATGCTACATGAGCCTTATGGGAGAGCATGAAAATTAGTCCATATCTTAGCCAAAATTCAGGTACACACAATTACCAAAATAATGAAATGGACTATCTTTTAGTTATAGGAAATAATGGCATACATAACGTGTTTTTCCCACTTAAAATAGAAAGCACCAATCTATTCCTACTTTCAAGAAGATACAAGAAATATTCCATGACATACTATAAATTTTAATGGTAGAATGATTCCTCCCAGTTTGCTTCTAATCTTTGTCATGTGGCTATTGCAATATGTAAGCAGATTCAATAAACTTGAGTGCATCAATCCTTACAAATATCACCCAATGCAGGCACGAAATAGAGTATTTTGAGGGGCCTTTGTCAGCCTTTGCCTTTGTCCTGTTTTATGTGGTGCCTCATTCCTCCATTCTTCTATTTTTTTACAAGTTTTTGCTTGCTATGTTTTGTGTTGTTGTAAAAGAAAAAAACCTTTTATTTTTACATTTTCTTCTTCTTGCCACATCTGCTCTT
>NW_009620273.1:4580-7761 GCF_000690535.1 Cariama cristata
CAGCCCTCACTGTTTTCATATACTGAATCAGTCATGAGCCAACCACTGAGTTGCTTGCCTGTCCTGCATGCCTGCCCTGGACAGTTCACTGCTCACTTTTGCTGCCTACTGTAGACTGGACAAGGAGGTAAAGTGCATAGTGGTTTTTCATGACTCTGCAGAAGTCCACCCATATATCTTAGGGAGTTTGGCAGAAAGAATATGTATCATGCTTGATTAGCAGTGATGAAAGACATGCATATCAAAATTCCTCTGGAGAGAGCTAACGGCTTACTCACCACTTCAGTCTCTCTGAGCTCCCCTATATACCTGTGTGGCTGCCTGCAGAGTTTTTAATTAGTTTCGTCTATCAGAAGTAACTATATCTGCAGTTTCTAAGTAGAAAGTGTACCAATGTAAAAGTAATCTTTATTACAACCAAAACACTTTTTCTGGAATTGGCTATGTTTCATTGCCTTTATAGCTCATATACTAATCCTGTGCTTTCATTCAGAGTGTACACAAACAGCACAGAATATAATATAATTCTGGTTGTATGTATTTTCTCAGACCAAGAAAATATGTTGTCGTTTGTTTTAATCGTACCATTTAAAGCATATTGATAGATGCTTCACCGAAATCCTAGGGGAAGAATGAAACTGTCTGGTGATGACAATAATATCTTTAGCTGAGTATCTAATATATATGAATTTGTAACTGTTCATATGTAGCAACTGTGATATTTCATGGTACTTCAGTGATCTTCAGAAAAACATGCTTCCTGCCCAACTAATGTGCAGTGTGCATATATACATATTTGTGTATCTGTATATTATATTTTTTATTTGAATTTCCTTTTAAACATTTTTCAGCTGCATATGCATTCAAATTGCAGTTTGCATTTTGGCAGAGGATTGGGATAGCTGTGAAAACACCTGTTAAATACTGATAGGAAACTCCTTTGCAGTTGTGCAGCTGTGTCTTTCACTATTGAGAGAAAGTGCCAGTCCTGGGTCATCATTATTTCAGGTATGGTAAAGTTTAAAGGACTGAGTTACCTGTCTCTGTGGTGAAGTGTGCACAGAGAAATTCCCAGCGGCTACACAGTGATGAATGGCTGGGTCTTGACTCACAGTTTTATTAGCTTATTAGTGGCAACAGTTCAAATGAAATTACAGCTATTATGCTCCATTATAAGTGCTAAACAATTTACTTCTGCTGAAATTCCTACTGACAGCTCTGCCTGCCAGCATCCATCTCGTGTGTGTATGGATATTCAGGAGAGCATAGGGGAGAATAAATTACTCTTTCAGCAATTTACTGAGTTGTATGAAAGTGAGAATAAAAGCTTTTCAGCATGAAAAATAAATCCGTGTTCTTTTTCTGTCAGCTGTGTGGAGAAGCTACTGAAATAACAGGTTATGTGATCTCATTCCTGTTTTTTTCATTGCTGAAAAAACTAGGTTGTATAAAGAATTCAGAACTACTGCTACTGTTTTTCTCTTGTGCTGTTTTTCTCTGGCAATTAGTTTTGTTTATTCATGCAGTCTGTCTACCTGTCAGTCCTCTACAATGTTCCTAATGGCCGCTTTAAATGAAAAATAGAAGTTGCAGAGCAAATAATCTGAGAGTACTGGCAAAACTGCTGGATGAATAGATTAGGATGACTCAAATGAATGCCCTTACTGAAGGAAAGTTGGGGAGAATTCAGCCTTTGTACAGCATGTTTGAAAGCAATAGGGTGAAAATTCAGTATGTGTTGGCTCTGCATACTGGAACTAGCATGTGTTCTCTGTCGTGGTCCGGTTCAGAGAGGACATGATGAGTAGGAAGGGCTGAAATTATTTTAATAGGAAAGTTAAGAACAAAGGACACAAGTCCATAAAAAATCTTTGGTAGTTTTGCTGTCCATGGAATACATACTTAAATGACAAGCAAAGTTTTTGCTTTGCAGTTTATCTAAGTATACAAGAAAAACTTGTGGCTTAAAGCAGCTCTGTGCTGTCTGGTATAAATCTATATAAATTGGGAAATCTATTTGGGATTTAAAAGAACACACAGTGGCCCAGGAAGTGGAATAGAAGGAGATTTTTCTTGCTTAAAAAGTGGACCAAAGCTCAGCCTCCTAGCCATTTCTGCAGTCTGAGGTTTGTCTGGCAGTGAAATTACGAAATTTTGGCTTCTATGTGCTTGTATCTCACTTTCCCTTCTCTCTCATTCTTTTCCTTAGAATGTTCTGGCTTTGTGGATGGGTACTACAGTGTATTCAACATAAGACTAATTTCTGCCATCCCATTTATTAACTTTGATTGCTGCATGCATAAAAACGAGGTCAGAATTTGGCCTCAGACAGTATCTTTGCACCATTGGTTTCTGGAATTTATACCACATCCTCTGCTCTAGTTTTTCTTTCCAAAAGTGATTTGAGACACTGCTTGCATGGTACATTACACAAATAGGAAGGAAATAGGTCCCCAACTTGAAAGTAGTTTTGTCAGAGAACAGTATTTTCTTGGGTGGAGCACTGCAAGAGCTCAGGACTCTGTACTAGTTCAATTGTTTACTGGATGCTGATCTAAAAAGGTATTATTCAGGTGCAATATGGTTATATGAAATGAGGGACAGATTCAGCTGTGTGACTTCCATTGGATACAGATTCTTCAGCTGCCAGTATTATTCTCCAATAGTTAATGACAATGGAAAGTATGCAACAGGCAACATTTGTGAATTTATAGTATCGGGCCTCTAAAGACAATTCTTCTTTCCTCTTAATGCAAATAGTCCTGTTGCAGTCAGTGCACAACAGTGTCACCGTTTAAGGCTGGGTCGGCGCGTACAGCGGGTGGCAGATGCTCTCTGTTAGCCCCGTCCCTTCCCAGAGGGGGAAGGAGAGGAGCAAAGGGAGAGAAACTGGTGGGTTGGAACTTAAAACAAACTTTAATAAAACAATAACAGTGAAAATAGTATAAATAATATTAAAGCCAGTACTACTAATAATATAAATAGAAATATACAAAACCGATACCGCTCTTTCTGATGATGACCGCGGGACCGCGTGCTGCGTCGCAGCGGTTAGCGGTGCTGACAGGGCAGGGCGGGCACCCAAACCTCACAGAACTCGGCTGCACAGCGGGCAGGAACCGGACTGGGGGTGCATGGTCAGGGTCGGAGGGAGGGGAGCGAGTAGGGTCCCACCAGGATG
>NW_009620273.1:7923-53317 GCF_000690535.1 Cariama cristata
CAACGCCTCCTCCACCTTCCCCCCAGGAGGAGCCCAGCGGAGCCCAAGAGAGCCCGCAGGGAACAAACACCCACCCGTGGGCCTTTCTGCATAACAGTCCCGCTCCTGCCCCAGCAACCACTACAGACATTAACAGCAGGCACTGCCTGAAGCCTGAAGTTAGCTCCAGACAGGGCAGTTAGTAAGAAAACTTAACTGAAGAAAAGAAATAATCTACTGAAAGCAGAAATAGTTCTGTTTCAGCTAAACCAGGACACATAGATGAGGAATATCCCTTTTATTTGCAAATAGACTTGAAGATTTCACACATGTAATATAGATACTCTGAATAAAGGTGTCTCTGATAACTTAAATCACTGTCATTCAAAGTATTTAAGCACATGCTTCTGTTTGGCTTTACTTTGAATGACAGTGATTTAAGTTATTTAAGCACATGCTTCTGTTTGGCTTTATCAAAGGACTTGTCTTTAAGTGCAGGCAGAAAGTTATATATACGCTTGTGTGATATGGAGAATTGAGATTTTTGCTATTTGCTGCATACTTGAAATCTTGAATTTTTAAAAAACCTAGGGTAGAGATGTAGTCAAGTAGCAATGCTAAATACTTCTCCAGATTATGCCTATAACAGTCTGTTTTAATCAAAGCAACTCCTGTTGGTATGTTAGGTGAGAAGATCCCTTATTTTTTTTCTTCCTAAACCCCTTTTAACCCTCATCCCAAATTTCTGCCTTATTTCCCATTTGTGGGATGTATTTCCACAAATATACCACAAATATTCCACAAATATATTCCACAGATATAATAGTGGGTCTTATTTCCCATTTGTCTGATGTATCTGCCACTGGTTTTTACTTTCTCCATTTGCAGAGCTTTGCTATTGCAAGTACCAGACATTCTGTAGTGAATTCAGATTTACTTGATGATAGGTTTGCTTTTTTCTTGTCTTTCTTGGACACCTTTGACATTGTCTGCAAATTTGCAGACCTGACTACAGATTTACTGAATAAACCAGGAGTTTGGAGTCACTCCTATGATAATTTTGGAATAAGTGTTAAACACAAGTTGTTTTTTTTAATCGATATGGATACTACTTAATGTTAACATTAAACTTGATGGAAGATGTTTGCTTGAATGGTGAGATTTGCACATCTACCAGCAGAAGGTAGCTATCTAATTCATATGTAGTGATTGAATACCACCAGTGAGGTGAAAAGACAGTCATCTACTAAAGATACTGCTGTATCAGATAATATTAATCCACCAAGAATTTTACTTTGATAATGGAAATAACTGTAGGTATAAGAATACTTGCATCTTAGTAGGATTGTCTGAGAGTGATACTTTGATAAAGCTAGAAATTAAAAAAAGTTTTAATGTTATATATGCATTATTTAAATATTCAATAGACTGATATTTTACCACAGTCTTTACAATGTCAACTTCAAAATGGCTCTTCTATTCAAAAAGAGCCAGACCTTTTTTCTTGCATTAAAGTAGACACCTGCAGGACATTGACATAACTGTTCTCAGATGCATACGATTTTTTAATTAGTCAGGTCAAATATTACAATGGCACAAAGCCAATCAGTGGGATTAAGGTTTCTCCTTGTGGAGAATGCTTTTGTTACGGAGGCAGTATAAAACTTTTGCCCTTACTATTATTTTCTTCTTGTTGTAGTACTTGAGATTTGCAGCTCACGTAAATGTTTTTGTCATACAAACTCAAAGTTACTTTTAAAATTTTTCTGTGTGACAGACAAATAAGACTTACCTTTTTTCCTTTAAAAGGCATTGTTTTGATATTTGACATGCATAAACATGGGCTATTGATAAGAAAGCAATATCTGAATGTCAAGAACAATCAAATATTAACATTCTAACATTCAGTGCCCAAATAAACTAAACGGTTACAGAGTTTTGTTCAATACCAAAACCAACAGCATAAAATGTTAATTGTGCTCTGAAAAGGTTTTATTTCCCTCCAAAATTTTTTCAGTAAATTTCTTAGTATATTACAGGCTTTCTTAAAATAAGCACATTTCTAAGAGATGTAAAACCTTGCAAATCTCTTTAAAACCTCTTGTCTGAGATCAGGTTGGAGGAAAAAAGTAAAGTTATTGATGTATCTTCCAAATATGGATTCACGTGTAATCCATTGACTTGACTTAAAATGCTTCTTTCCCCTGTCCTAGTACTTCACAAACTCCGCATTATCCCACTCTTATGTTGGAATTATAATTCCTCTTTTGTGGAGCAACTAGGCTTTTCCTTCAAACAAAAAGTCACTGAACTCATTACTCAAATAGCCAAAGTTAAGAGCACCATTTTGCAAAGCAGTAATTTCAAATGACTTAAAATCACTTTAGCAAAAATCAGATATTATTTCTAGTATTTTTGTCTGTTGAGAGTCTTTAGTCCTCAGTCAAGAAAACTTGACACTCTGGTGTCTGTTAAAACTTAGACTTGGTTACTGAAGCAGTGTTGAAGCATCAGTGGAATGATATTCCATTTTGGCGTTGAGATTCTGACACTTTACTGGTCTGATATATTTTTGCTTAATTAGGCTTTATAAATCTAAAAGTTGTTTTCTGTAAAATAAATTGAACTATGTCTTTTAATCTTTTTCTTCCTTCCCCTTTCTTTGACCCATTTTTCTTTGGTTTTCCTTTCCCCATCTTCTGATGTAGCTGAGCATCTGCCTTTGTCCTAAGAACCAGCGTGTTTCTTAGGCAGGCTGGCAAATGAAGTCTCATTCAAAGAAAGGAGTTGTTTTTAAGGAAGGATTTCAATTTACTGGCACTTTGTCCTGGTGCAGCAGTTCTGTCTTCCCGATGATAAGGTCCAAAAAGTAGGAACTGCAACGCTTTATTCCATGAATAAAGTATACAAATTCGGTGTAGTCAGCAATACTTGCTCTTGGCCGAATGTGAAGTCAATTAGTCTGTAGTAACTCCCACTGAGTTCAGTGAGGCTTTTGAGCATGCGTACTGAAAGACTTGTAGTTCCTTTTGTAAGATTGTTATTCAGCAGTGAGAGCAAGTGATGAGGTCCATTGATCTTCATAATTAAATGAAACAATTTAGGGTTTGGCTTAGTAGTAAAATCTAAACAGGTTATACTGACAGCCATTAAAAAGTACAGAAGAGAAACTTAAGTCTTAGTTTCTAGGAGGAAGGTGAGGTGAGTACATGGTCTGAGTTATGAGAAATGGCTTATTTTATAGCTGTTGAACCATTATGGAAAAGGAAATGAATCTTCCATATGTTTCGTATGAGAGCAGCCAGGTGTCACTCCTGCTTTACAAGTAAATCTGCTTAGAATTGAAAAGTCTTGTTCAAGACTGGCATTTATCATTATTTGCTCAGCCAGCAGCTCCTGAGAAGGAAATATTGAGAGAAGCTTCTCTAAGCATTTAAGCTATTTTCCCGATGGTCATGTACAAATATGCAAAGAATTTTGGCTAAACCGTCACTGTTGGTTTTGCTTTTACTTGAAATTTCTGTGCAAATCTGCTAATTCGTAATTTCATCCTAAATACTTTATGGAAAATAAAGATATGCTTTCTCCCCAATAGAGTTAAAATCTGTGCTACAAGACACCAATTAGAAATCATACAGAAGGTTCTTTTTTTATATTAAAATGTAACAATAAGTAAACTTTTGTCTGGAACAGATTTAATTAACTGTCATTAGAACTTTAGATAAAGGACAAATAAGTAAAATCAGTGGTGTTCCTTATTTCCAGATCTAAAGTATTCCATGAATATCTCTTAAACCGATGTGTTTTAATACTTCAGATCTAGTGTTTGCAAAGGAGCCTTTCATTCCATAACAAACAAGTAAGCTTTTCATGTAGTTGAGTTACTAAGGAAATGACAAGCAAATTCATGTGGGCTATATTCACAGAAGGACAGTAAGAAGTCAGGCTGTATCACTTTATCAAGGGACAAAAGTTCATAAAATAGGTTTCATGTTTAGGATTCCAGAATGTTATAAATGAAAGTAAATGATGAGCAAAGATGACAGAATAGTCCTTTTATAAGGGCCTGTTATAAACTTGAGTTACAGCTTCACTGTGAGTGACATTCTACCAGTAAAGTTTAATACTGCAGTGGATTCCATAGGACAGTTCTGGTTTAGGTCTGTGCACCTACAGAGATTGAAAACACCTGTGACAGTCATTCTGCTCTAGGACTTAAAGCTAAAATTCTGTAAAACCTAGTAGCTTTTGGTTTGTCTCCCAAGCTTTGCTTTGAATTGTAGGGTTTGGAAAACAAATACATCTTGATGCAGGAGGGAGGGAAGAGATGAGAGGAAAGGGGCAGGGAGGAAAGAAAATTCTCCAGGTGCAACTCAATTGAAACCACTATTTTATTTTGCTTCAGAAAAGGGGTATGCAAAGTCTTGCACCTGTGGAAGAGGAGGCTGGTCCACCTGGAATGCTGCTTGACAAAAAAGGCAGTGTGGGTCCTGGTGGGCACCAAGCTGACCATAAGCCAGCAGTGCACCATCATGGCAAAGGCTGGTGAGACCTTTGGCTGTGCTAGGAGAAGTCTTGACAGCAGGTTGAGGGAGGTGGTCCTTTCCACTCTACTCAGCACTGGTGACACCACATCTGCAGTGCTGTGTCCAGTTCTGCACTTTCCACTACATGGGAGGTGGACATACTGGAGCAAGTCCAATGAAAAGTTGGCAACATGATTAAGAGACAGGAACAAGTGTTGTACAAAGAGAGGTTGAGAGTGCTGGGGCTGTTTAGCCTAGAAAAGAGAAAGCTCTAGGGGATGTTATGAATGTGTATAAACACCTGATGAAGTGACTAAAGACAACAAAGCCAGACTCTTCTCAGTGGTGTCCAGTGACAGGACAAGAGCTATGTTTAACTAAGTTAGAATTTCTTTCCTGAGGGTGATGGAGCACTGGAACAGATTGCTCAGAGAGGTTGTGGAGTCTACACACTTTGAGATATTCAGAAGTCCAGCTGGACATGGTTCTAAGCAAGCTGCCCAAGCTGCCCATGCTTTGAGCAGGTGGGTTGAACTAGATGTCTCCAGAGGCCCCTTCTAACCTTAGCCATTCTGTAATTCTCTAATTCATCTCAAGGAAATACATGTAAAATCTGGAACAAACATATTGGAGGCCATGTTGGCCTGAAGCTAAATCTACCTGTCATACAAAACTTTCCTAAGCCCCTTTACTTGTTGATCTAAGGGCTTGTAATGACTTTCAGGATGCTGTTTGGTTCTGTTAGGAGTTCTATATCCAGACTTCACTCAGCTGTATTTGGAATGAAAGTCCATCTTCAGATAGCTGGTGACATTCATAAGTGTCTCTAGCTGGTATACTCTTGCCCATTTGTGTTTTTCTGAAAAAAAAACAAACTAAAAACCCACAAACAAAAAAACCCCCAAACCTGAAAACTTAGTTGATTACAAATCCAACAGAACAGTTGCCTTTCAAGAGGAATTTGGTGCCATCTTGTGAAGTTTTTTTTTTAAATCTAACAGTGGAAGCAATGTGACTGATAGCAATACGCATAGACAAATTTGGGCAGGATGCTTTGCCAGAAGTGGCTTGCCAGAAACCCCCACACAGCAAGAAGATGACAGGATGGATATTTTCTGCCTACCTGGATCATGAGTTTCCCAAAACCTCTGGTTTGTCTGTGTTCAGTCTTGTATGTCCTTAAAAATTCGGACCAATAATCATCAGAATGTTTCTATGTGCATAACTCACAAAAAAGATCAATTGGTAGGACTGGTTTTACATAGCATTAGCAAACACTACAGAATGTCTCAATAGAAACAGGCAAGGAAACAATTCATATTGTCCTACTTCAGCCACTTATATGCAGCTAAATTCCATGGATAGTCAGTGAAAGGATGCACCTCCAGATGTTGATTTAGAGCCAGACATCAATTTAGAAGACTCTCTAGCAAATGGATGCCTCATGTCAGTTTGGTGTGAACTGTTTCTCTAAACTGCCAGCAATTTTTGTTGCATTCCTTACTGAAATTGAGAAGGCCCAATTCAATGATCTATTTTTAAAGATGTAAATTCTTAAACCCAAGTTAAATGAAGCCATTAATGCAGCTAGAATCCTCTGCCTGTTTAGTCCCAATTTATTTAACCTGAAAAACGTTTAGGGAAAATAAGCAAAAAGGTACTGAACTATCTTTCTCCCTTTAAATAAAACAAGGATTTGCACATATTTTAAAAATATGTCCTCTTAGAAATTTAGATTTTATTGAGAATGGCAGTCTTTGGACCCATTTTAAGAACACTTATATGTGAATAACTTTCTGAGAGAAGAATACATGATTTTCTTCTATAATCACTGCTTTTAATTTTCTTGATGTACTTTTCACTCTTGTTTTGTCTGAATACATTTTTATTTTTGTTCCTCCAGACAGGATCCTGCCACAAGCATTTTTAAATCAGACATTAATAGCATAGTTCACAGTTGTTACTGCCAATGCTCAAACACAAATACTGCATTTGTGTTTGGAGGAAAAACCAAACATCGGATCTTAATTATATGTATTTGTGCTTTCTTCTGTGCTTAAACAATCTGGCATAAGGAATTTACATCAGTATCAGTTAACTGTAGGTCTTTAACTGTCCGGATCAACAGCTGTATTGGTGGGGTTTTTGTCCCATTTTTTGCTTGTTGTTTTTAAATGGCAGAATTGCCAGGGAAACTTGAAACTTTGTATGATTCCTTTATCCATAAGAAAAATACTAGGAGAGATTTTTGTATTGAATGCTTAACTAAAATTAGTCAATTTATTTGCAAACAGATTTTTTGGGTTTCTTTATCGGATTCAGTGTGATTGAGCAGACTGAGCATTAGAGCAGAGATGAGAATTATGGAGTCCTGTCTTCATTACTGTGACCTGCAGTATAACCTTTTCTTGTGTTCCTGTTTCTGAACAGACAAAGGAGGAGTGGTTTGTCAGCTCTTTGGAACATGGATGGAGTTTGTTGGTCACAATAGGACTGTCCTCTTGGCATTTTTAGGCACATTTCTAGTTGTGAGCTTTAAAGCTTGAAAAATATATATAGGTTGTTCAGGCTTTGGATTACTGATCAGTTGTTGAAAGCTATTACTGTGATTTATCATTCTCTGATGGATCACTAGAATTGCACATAATTATTCCTTCTTCCATTTTGTAAGCTATGGGAGGTGCTAAACTTCAGCATGAGTAAACTCATATAAGGATGTTTATTCTTTGCAAAGAACCATACATAAAAATTCTTTATATGTTAAAGAAGATAAGAAAGGTCACAAACAAAATTATATTACTTGTTGTGGAGCTTGGTCAGATCTCATTTGTAGGAACAAGAATAGAATTGGGCCTATTATGAATTAAGTGCCAGGGAGTGCGCAAAGAACATCTAGCAAGGACTCTGATCAAATCACTGCTCAGAACAAGAGAAGTACCAGCTAAACCTAAGAATGATTGTGTGCTGTGCAGAACACCAAGCCTTTATCAATAGAATTGTGGCAAGCAAACCAGAAATGTTGTTGCCTGAGATTCCAAGTATTTGCAAATTGTACCACTGAACAAAGTAAAATTTCAGTGTACTATTTTTGGGTCTATATAAATCCACTTACACTTGTTTCTCATTTTAAAATCTGGTCTTCTAACATACTAGCATTTTCTTTTAGATTGATGTTGTAAACAGTTGAAATGAGTTTTAATTATTTTGTAATATATTTAACTGAGAATATGAATCTGATACAGCTGGCAGTGAACAGCAGAATATTTAGATTTGCTTGACTTGTCCCCCTTTTCATATAAATGGGAATTCGCATTTATTCTTTTAGTCAGAAGTTTGATTATAATCTGGAGACTCTTTTCTTGCTCTTTCATGCAGAACATTCAACAGGAAGACCAAGAGGCCCATTTTTGGAAAATGAATTATTTAGGTGTTGCTTTATAATATGGACAATGAAGCTGATACGGTTGGATAAAAGAGGACAAATGAAATACATCTTGTTTGTTTTCAATAAATGCTTTTGCACATGCAAAAGACGTTTATTTTTAGTACACAGAAAGAAACAGAAGAAATATCAAAGTAAAAGGAAATTGAGTGTGTACCTATTGAAAATTTGTGATTAAGACATCACTTGGAGACAATGAACTTTGAGAAACAAAGATAAACTGAACTTAAAATAAATACTAATGAGACAAGTGGAGACATTATCAGTCTAGGAGAACACCTGAGTCAGATGGGATGCCAGCGGGGTAGGTTTGGAAGAGCTAGAACTTGATCTTAATTTTTTTTTATAAATATGAAAGAACATGTAGAAGTGAGGATTTTTGTTCTGACAAATCTGTTTTTCTAATGATTATAGGTATTGGAGCCAGCTCATATGTAATGGGGTGCGATGTGACTGTGGACACTCAAGACATGGCTACACAAAGAGAAATAGCAAGTGCTATCCGAGGCAGGAGTACAAGTGGTTTGAAGGATCTGTTGATGATCACTTTTCCTCAGAATGTGAAAGCTGAACTAACTTGTGGTGTGGAAAGCTTTAAAGATAAGATGACAATATGCCGACTTTGCATGAAGACTGAATATATTTAATACTTTGTTCTTGAGAATACTGCTTGTATGTCTGTCCTGAATGAACAGTGGCATGCTTTAAAGAATTGACCCATGACCATGGAAAGAAGACTGCTGGGATGGCACTAGATGGAATCAATCCAGAGGACTGTAAGCATTGTGCATTATGTGCTTTAATGAAAGGCACTGGATAATTTTGAAAGAGGGGAAGCAATTTCCATATTGTTTTATAAGATGTACATATGTATAATCATGTATCTTAAACATATATATTTTAAATCTCAGCATTGAAAAACATTACTGGATTGAATTGAAGTCTATGAACTTAAATAATCCTAACTTGCTGTGTTTGGGGAAGCACAAATGAACAATGTGAATTGGAAATCATTCCGTGATAATGACTGTGCTTTGTTTCAGTGGTTTAATTGGGGAACAGTGGCACATTGCCATCGAGTATCGGGATTTATCTGCCCCTATCTGGTCATCTTTTGACTTTAGTAACAAGTAAAAGCATAGTCCTCCTTGGAATGGCTTTGAAGGCATGAGCTGAAAATATTATTCAAAGATTGATAAAATTAATATCCTTTTAGAAATACACACAGTGAAGTAACTGACTTGCTCAAGATATATTAGCAAAGTGTGTCAGTAGTCAAGAGCATTTAGATTTCCTGACTCCAAGTCCCTCTTTTTACCTCATTTTTTTTCAGATCAGTCTAGAGGATGGTGCTCTCACCAGTGACTGAGGCAGTCAACAGAACTGAAATATTGTGTGTATATTTTTGCTACAATGAGCTTTCTTCTTGTAAGTAACTTACCTCTTTAGAATTTTCTGTTTTGGGTTTTTTTTAGATGAGAGGAAGAGAAAGGGAGTGAAGGAGATAAATAGGGAGGCAAGTTAAATCTGAAAGAGAACTTTATTTCTTATTGATACTTATACTTCAGAGGGAAATGGACATCTCTGTAAGTTAACAAAATCAAAATGTATGTATAATAAAAGAAGATTTTTGTTATTCCTGCCATGAATAGAATGCCTTGACTAACAATAATTGGTTTCATGTCTTGGAATTGGGGTCAGCAGCCAGGAAGAGTTCATATAGCAGATTTGTAAGAAATTTATTTCTTCTGGCTTTCTAAAGCAAGAGTTCATATGTTACGCCTACTTCAAATATGCTCATTTGTTGATTTACTTTGTGGGATATAAGACTGACAGTCAGTGCATTAAATCCATGCTTTTTGGAGATGTTTTTGACCCTTCTTTATTTACAGTTTATATAGCAGTACTGATTTCTCTGCTGCACAGCAAATTCAAGTTGCTGTCTAAAAATTAAGCTTCAAATCTTCTATGACTATTTGCATAAGTAGGCCCTGTATAGCCTGAAGTCATTCAAAATCTTACTTGCCTAGAGTTACATCTAAGAATATAGCTTTGTTTTGGAGAATCTATGCTGTATTGCTGTCACTTAGCTATTGCAGGGGATGTTATGGAATGTACTGATGAACAAAAAATTAATTATAAATAATCCTGTGTTTAGTAGCCCTCTAAACTGGAGAGGGATTACAGTGAATCAGGCAAACTAGATGCGGTATTAGCAAGGATACAATGACCCAAATTGCATTTTCTGTTGTAATACTGTGAGATTGCTCTGATTTCATTTGTATGGTAAACTTTAGAGTCATTGAATTTGCAGGTTATTTTGCCACTGATTCTGGTAGGACTAAAATTAACTACAATATTCAGCACTGCTGGAAATTCCAAAATTCCCTTTGAACACCTGACTTGTTTATGCTTTTTAGCATTAATAGTGTAGATGGCTTTAGTCTGGTTTAGTTGTGAATGTTTAATTTTATTTGTTCATTTACTTGTTATGTCTATTTTGATGTTAAACACATCCCTTCTTTTGAACCCATTCTTAGCAAACATTCAGCAGACCAAATAAACACCAAGTAGAACTAGTCCTTGTCACAGCTGTGTTAAAAAACCTGTCAACATCGCTCAATATCCAGCAAAGCTAGTGCACCCCACAGCAGAACCATCGGAATTTATTGATACTACATATACTGATCCAGTGTGATGATCATAGAATCATTATGGTTGGAAAAGACCTCAAAGATCAAGTCCAACCGTATACCTGATGCCACCATGCCCGCTAAACCCACTAAATCATACCTTGAAGCGCCACATCTAAACATTTTTTTGAACTCCTCCAGGGATGGTGACTCATCCAGTGCACTCTTAATTCCTTACTCCTTCACAACAGTTGATCTTACTTGCTTTAGTACTGTTTCTGTGCCACAGGTACTAACTCCTTTTTTTGTTCCTATCAGGTTGTTTGAAATAATTAGGCCAAAATAAGAGACATGTTTTCTAACTTGGTTTTGGCTTCTGGTTTGCTGCTGCTTTGTCAGATTCAGGTCTATATTTTTCCTGAAGACCATGCTATTGAAATGTAGTCATTACTCAGATATTTTCCACTGGAAACTCGCATAACCACTGTGGAACAAGCTGCAAAAAATGAGGTTTTCTTGACAATTTGTAGATCAAGATTTTTAAAGCTTGGGAGTGATCTTGAATGCTTACCTAGCATTAATTGAGGAGCTTCATTTCCTAACATTACTTTATTATCTGGTAACTCAGAGAATTTTCATATGGCATGATATGATTACTCTAAAATTACACCATGAAAAAGCATCAGAAACATTTGAAAGATATGGTGGTAAAATGAATCTAAGTTATGAAATCTGTTTTACTTCAGAATTCAAAATTCATTGAGGCAAATATAATCTCAGGACAAATAAACCTCTTAGTGAAATCATGCTTTTCAGAAAAGCACTGCCTTTAACAATGTTATGCAGCTTCATGTACTTTGTGGTTTTCATCTCCATGTGTTTAGTAGTTTTCAACTGCCAGACAAGCTAACAAAGATGAACAAAGACTGGTGTGTGCTTTTTGACAGCTTTGGATGAAGTGAGTGGAAAGCAGCATAATTCATAGGAACAACTTACAGGGAGACTTTGCGTGTTGTCATGTAACATGAGCTGTTACTGCTCAGCTGATCTCAAGAGTTATATCACCCTAACTTCAAGGGTTGGATGCATTTTCTGTCATACCTTATTCTAGAAGTAACACACAGAATAGTTGAGGAGTTCTCAGAAGAAATGCAATTAAGGTGGGATGGAGGGAGGAAGCGCAGAGGAGCTTTTTCAGTGTATTAAATTTGTGATGTATGACTCTTCAATTTCTAATAATGCAATTTGTTAAAGTGCTAGTCCCTTCTGATAGTGCTGGATTTTCTGAAGCTTTATTTCGTGCATAAAAATTGTCCTGTTTGCAGGTCTTACTGTCAGTTTAATACATGCAGCATGGATGCCTGTTTGCTATTAACCCATTCTTCTAAAACTAACCGGGAGCATAATTTGTTACTGTGATCTCCTGAACACTTGAGCTTTTCAGCGTCTTCAGTAAGAGAAGCAGAGCCTAGCTTTTACCTTCTTATTCCCTAGCTTGATCAAATATACAAAAAAAAGTAAGCTATTACACCCATCCCAAGTATATGCTGTTAACTGCTCCAGTACTTTTCCCAATACCCTGACCTGTGTGGTTTTCTCTCAAGCTGCATTGTCAGAGTTCGTCACCAAAAATTGCTTCTCCTCTTCCAGTTCTTACTGCAGGATGTGGTTCCATAGCAATATATAACAGTTGGTATAGTACTGTGCTCCTATTTCCATGATTTCACTCTTTGCTGACAGTGGTCCTGGCCTTTGAGTGATTAGGGCCTGAGTTTATTCTGTTCAAGATGGTCACTCTTCTGTTGGCTGATTTTTCTCTGAAGTGCTTCTCCTTTACAGCAGAGAGAGTATGTTGCTTGGGATGGACAAATGTGTGGGGCAGCAGCAGCTACAGTTCAGATGAGGTTGAACTGCAGTAGGACCTCTCCCTGAGAACACCAAAATTGTAACCACAGGAGAAACTATTCCCTGTCTGTTGCAGCATGGTATGGCTCAAACTTTAAAAACTTTGTAACAGCATCTTTCATTTTCACTGAAAAGGACTCTATTAAATTTCTAGTGAGCAATTAGGACTTCCCAAATTCTACTGAACAAAGAGTGAAAAGAACAGTATGCAAGATACACAGATGGCAAAGTTGCCGTTTGGAGCAAGCAATTTAGCTTTTCCCTCTCTTCCCTTTTCTCCAACTTATTATTCAGAACTATTAATCAAATAGCTGTGGGCATTTGTGATATGTATTTTGCACATAGGTGGTTAACTGCATACATTTGACAACTTCTGAACTGGTATTTTTGATTAGATGTTTAGGTCACATGATGTGTTTCCTTTCTTTGGCTTGATCATCTTCATTTCTTTTAATTAAAATTTCCTTAATAAATGTTTGGTTCCTAAATTATCTGCAAATAATTCTTCATACTTATAAAATTCCCTGTTTTCATCACTTTTAGGGTACTGCTAAGTATCTATAAACAATGGCCATGACCTGAGAGATTAAGACACAAATTTGAGTGAATATTTGTGGGTGCAAAAATGACAGTTTTTGTTGTGTCTCCATCTGAATTTGAAAGATCATGCAGGTCAGTGAGGTTGGAGCAGGACTTCCTATTTGTGCCATTCTAGAATATCCTCTCTGGTTATAATAAATATTTGATAATATTTTATGTTTAGAGCAGGATATTGGTGCTTTTAAATCTAAATGTTTCCAAAGGAAAGCAGCATTTTTTCTCCTTTTGGAACATGCTTTTGAGCTGCAATGCATTCTTATGCAAGCAGTCTGTCGTTCTGTCCTAAACCATTTCCTGTCCATGGAACACCTGTAGATTGCAATAATTTCAGATGAATCTTTCAGCTTAATACTGATTTAAGATTAAAATTTTGCTGTTGTGGTATATGGTTCAAATGTTGCTGTTATGCAGCCTGACATACATGCTGTCTGCATCTTCACATCTGCCACTGCAGAGCTGTCTGCGAAAATAGCAAGCTTAGATGTGAAAGGTGAGGAATGTCCTCAGTTCCTCTTGACTTCAGCTGGAGCTAACAACACTTGTGCTTTTGTAGAATACTGCAGGATAAGCAGTGCCTTGCAAATCACTATTCATTCTGTTCAAAGTCATCACTGCTTCGTTCACTTCATAAGCTTTTGTTAAAGAAATCCTAGGTTTCCTGCAGCAGTCTCAGATGTCTGACCTTAGAAAACTAATTAATTTATTTGGATGGTACAGCAGAATTACAGCTCAAGCTGGGTACCTCCGGAGAGGGACCCTGAAACAAAGAAAACCTGGGTTTTTAAACCCTTAGAATCTATGCACCCCCTCTCCACGTGCCTTTCATGCGCCTTTTGGTCCAATGATCAGTCTCTTCATGCGCTGTCCACGTGCCTCTTGGTCCAATGGTAATTCGTGGTCTGGGGGCTCAACTGTTTCTCTTTGGTTCTCTGCCTCCAAACTCCTGTCAGGCCATTTGTGGTCCTTATCTTGATGGTTTGCAGCTTCTGCTGACAGTTTCCTCCTCACCTTCTTCCAGACCCCCCTGTAGCCAAGCAACCAGGTCAGGATGAGTTTATGATATGTGAGCTGGAATTCCTTCTCCTGCTAACTAATGCTAAGTGAGGTTATTCAGACAAAAGAATACATTTGAAAGAATAGAGTATAATTTAAAAAGTTAGGTTGATTAAACTTATTCTGTAGCACTTTCAAGTCTAGCAATTTTCAGTAAAGTATATGATAACAATGTATGTCTTTTAAAAAAAAGACAAAAATGCTAGGTCAATGGGGTAAATAATTTTCTAAATAGGAAATGCCAAAATGCATGGGGGAACCATAACCAAAGCCAAGACTTTCAGCTCTCTTGCAGAAAGAAGTATTTTGCACTTTTGTGAATGTTTAGAAAACCGAATTTAGTCTGTTTCAATTTTATGCAAGCAGAGATGGATACGTTCTGACACTTTTATGTCTGAGTAGGAGAGGATGGAAAGTCCTCATCTGCCAATGAAAGCTGGTTATGGAAGCAATCTCTGGAGTGTGGCTCCATTGCATGATGGATTGCCCAAGAACATGGCAAAGTGTTGCAGTTTATTTTCTCTCATATGTGTACAAAAGCAAACAGTAATTTTCCTATGGTCCTTGATTTGGCTTGAAATTTTACTGTATTTTGATATTGAACACTCTGTTTCTGGTAGTACCTGCAGGGCTAATGTGACCTAAAGCGGAAAACCTAGTGGTGGAAACGTTCGCTGTTTTGCCCATACAATACAGCGTCTTTCTTTTTCCTTCAGGAAAGGTTTATTTGTTTCTCATTTGTATCTTATCAGCACAGGATGAGATGCGCACAGCTTTCAACCCTACCTATTACTGTGATTACTAATTTGAGGTTGGTTTCTGGAGTGAGGAAAAAACAGTTGAGAAGCACTGGGCACAGCCCTGCACTTTTTGAAATCATTAGAATATTTCATACTGGTTAGACCAAGAGTTGGAGGAGATTCACAGCGGGCAAAGGAAATAATGTAATGACAATGTCTGAATTAAACATGGGCCTGTTGTCACAGCAAATTATTTACCACATTGCACTGCATACAGTCCTTTAGCATTGTGGAAGAAATCATTGTTTTAAGGAGCAAGAAGAATGCTAGCTGCATTCATATTTTACATGCTGGTTACTTTTAATACTATGGCCTGTGAAGGCAGTGCATCTAGTCTGAACCACAGAAATGAAAAATTTTTCTAAAGAGGCAGCAGTGGATAAAGAAAAATACATGCCCAGCTTAAACCTCTTTAACTCTGAATTGCAGTGAGAGGACTTGATTATAATAAATCTTGTGTTTAGACACTCCTTTTATTGTTACTCTGTTTAATGGTTCTTCAGATTTTCTCTGCTGAATCCTCATTCTTTTCTTTTGTAGATGTTTAAATCTCATCCACATGTCATGCATTGGGATGGAAATTGTCATTTCAGACCTGATTCCAGTGTTACAGCAGTGCAACTCAACTGATTTCTGCTTTACAGGTTTGTAAAGTGAGATCAGACCTGGGTCGCTACTTAGTGTTGTTTCTTAATATGCCATGTCACTTCAGTAAAGAGTAAGATATTGCTAATAGCCCTGCAGCATCTGTTTGGAGGGAGGTACATCTGTTCACCCTCTCCTTGTTCTCCCATCTTGTTTGCAGGTGAGCTTTGATAAAAGCATCTGAGAAACAGTAGCATTTACTTGTTGTAAAGGCTTTTTTTTAACCTCAATTACTTGTCTCTTACAGAACAATACTGGTAGCAGGGGTCTTTGAGTTAGTCTTTTGGTACAATACATTGTGTGGTTCTGGGAAGTGGAGGAATAGGTGGGGAGATAGCCCTCTAGACCAGAAACTTTGTATTACAGATTTTTTTGTTGAAATAATTCCAACAAATTGTTCTTAATGGAAAAACCTTAAAATTTCCAGTAACAAGAGGTTTTTGTCTTTTAAAAAAGAAACTGTCTTCTACAATTACAAGAAATCCTTTCTTGTGTTTAACTTAAAACTGGAGCCCATCCCACCCATGGATGTGGGTTTCATGTCAAATTCCATGTTCTAGGAGTAAACATTTAGAATTAGAGGAACTTGGCAAGGACTCAGGAATAATTTTTTTCTTTACCTCGAACTCTGGCTTCTGTTTTGTAACCTGTGCTTCCATTTACCTGTCCTTGTGTTTCATTTGTGTAATTGAATTAACTTCAATGCCTTCTCATTTATCTCTGTGCAAATGAATGTTGGCTGAGACTTTGGGTTGTTTTTAAGTATGTGAGACTTCACTAAGATAATGAAAATCAAGGTCTGCTCCTTTTCATTTTGCTCATTCGTTATGTTTTTTCTAGAACTAAGTAGCACTGGGTACTTATCAGGCTGTGTAGGAAGATGGAGCAGCACACAACTTCAATTGCAACACAGGCTGCAATACAGAACCGTTGCCTGCTTTGTCAGTCATTTTATAAATTGGTTTGTAGAGCTATGTGGAACCGTAATTACTTTGAGCTTCTCAATATTTTGCAAAGGCAGAAAGTGCAGTGTGTCGTTATTCTAGATTTTCGGCATTTAAGGAGCTGTTGCTTTTTTCATCGCTACGTTAGGGGGCGGCAGCTGGGTGCTCATGTGTGACTCGCATGGACTCAGCGTTATCTCTTGCTGTCATCTTGCCACCTGGTGGCAATGTGTGGAAGGCTGCAGCATGTGCAAAGACTTCCAGCTTTCAGAGGAAACTTCTCTTCTACTTACACTGAGCACAGTGGACCAAGTCCTACCTGTTTCCCAACAAATCTAGGTTCTTTGTCTCCAAGTGAATCACTTTATTTAAAATACCACAAGAGTTTTCAGAGATGTCCAAAAGTGTTAAGTATTCAGCTTGAAAAAAAAAAAGCTTTCCTAGCTCCTTTTCTCAATATCAGCTTAAAATGGTTTTGTGCTCTCAGAGGCCTAACTCTGTTTTTGCTGAAGTAAACAGTAAAACTTATATTGATTTACAGTTTTGTGCATGTTGTGTACATTAGAAGTAAATGTAAAGTTTACTTCTAACAACTTCAATGTTGTGTTATTAAGTGGTCACATTAACTATTTTCTGTTAACTTTTTTAAACAGCTACCACACAGTAGCAGCTGAAACACACAGAAACAGTTTCTCCAAACTGAGACAACAGCTCTGGTGTGTTGGATAGTTACATGGTGAGTTTGCAAAGTTGTTTTTTTTTTTAATGGCAGCCACTGTAGCTTTAAAATTCTCATACTGTTTCTAAATTACTTTTAAAATGCAGCCCTCAGTTCTTTAGAATGTACTAGTGAATCAATGCCTTGAAAGTTAATGAATAAAAACTACTACACAGTTGAGACAGGAATTCTATAAGTCTAAGACAGCTGTTCCAGGGACTCTCATGACATTTCTTAAGAGCTTAATGTTTGTAGTATTTTGTTCTTTTGCTTTTTTCCTGAGTTCTCTGATTACAGGTTCCTATTTTAATGTAATTTTTAGCTGTTATTTAACCAGGGAAATAATGTATATTCTCATTTTTTAATAAGCTATTTGTTATACTACTTCTTGACAAATACAAGCTTTATCCCTTCCCTAAGGATGCCATTACTGAGGCAGTTATAGTATATGTTTTAGTAACTACCAGTAGTAAATATATGCTTATCTGATGCAATTTTAAAATAAAGCATGATGCAGCTTTTCCATATTTTCATCAGTAAGGTTGTACTGTTTGAAATTTGTAGTATAATGAAATATGTGGTGTAATACAAGTTGAACTTTTATTTTTATGTGTATGTATAAATATAAAGCATATAGGTATGCATACAAATGTTCAAACATACCTCCTTCAGTGAAAACTATTACTTCATCACATGGTCAGAAATGCTGCCTTCAGTTAATGCTATTTTGCTGTTGGTTCTGTTATTATGCTTAATTTTTAATGAAATTAAAATGTAGCTCTTTCTTTATTCTTGGTCTATTTCACATTGAATTCCTCAAGGAACTGTGCAAGGGCAACATTAGGTTTGCATTAGTGTTATTTTTCAGATCATGCACATTTTGCAGTCATTGAGGGTTCAAAGCCCATGACAGTTTAAAGAAGGTGGCCATTTAAATTGTAGACCTGAGAGCTTTTCAATTTTTAATGTTTGATTTCTGAATAGGATGATGCTGGTATAATTTACAATGAGTTATTGGATGGAACAGTCAACTGTGTTCATAATGAAATAGGCTTCACTGAGGTAACCTTGGCAGTGGGGCTGATGAGATTCATGCCAGTTAATCAGTCTGAGTGTATGAATTGGAATCCCCAGTTGTGCACTGAAACCTGGACATTGGCTTTGGATAATTATTGTGTCAGAGATATCAGATAACTGGATAACAATTACCAGATATACAGTTTTTCTGTTTACCATCAATGACTGCCAGAAGGACATTCATTCTTTCAAAGCATATGGTCAGGCTGTTAATCTGTTACGTTTGTTTAAACAAGGCTAGAGTGGCTTCTCAGAGTACTTAAAAACATCTTCAGCTTGCAAACTAACTTTGTAATTCCATAAACTGCTTAAGCTGAGAGGAAGCAATGCTGCTGCTCAAAGAGGTAATTATACTTGCATTCCAACCAGCTGATTATTCCAGCCATTTCACTCTGCCTTCCTCTATTCCAACTCAGTTGTTTATGCACATGGTAAATCAGTTCAGAGTGAGCTATCTTTAGAAACAGTGAACTGGCTGCTCCTGGTATAAAAGATGCTAGAGAAATTAGAGCTTGTAGCATAGATTAGTTGATTTTGTTATCATGTGAAGACAGTGATATGGCTGATTTTTGAATCATTTGTGTAATCAGCCTCCTAAGAACGTAGTAGGGTGGTAAAATAGTACTAATGCCACTCTTAAGGAGACACTTACTAGATAAATCACCTCAAAGTGAGTTTTCAGTAAGTATGAATAGCTGGCAATTCAGTTTAAAGGTGTGACTTCTTAAATTTGATATGGTAAGTCAAATTTGATATGGTAAGTGCCCATGGAAGACATGCATTAAGCTCTGTCACCTTAATCATCCAATTACTCCTCACTAGCAAAATCCAAATTTTCTTGACCTCTCCAGTGCACAAACGCAACTGAGTTCTGTTTTTCTTATTTGGCAGGGCAAGGGGGTGAAGACAAACATACGTGCTACACTGAGTGTTGTGTATTGTAGTTTCATTGGCCATATTTTTCCAATATCCTTCTAAGTAATGAAAACCTGAGTGTAATAGCTAACGTTATCAAAGACCAAGTGACAAAACTGACTAGTCCAGTGGAATCCACTGAGTTGAATACCTGTTAAGGGAATAGCTGTACTGTTCATTTTCACTGTGATTGGCTGAAGATTGTCGACTTTTTCTGTGTCAATAGCAACTACTAACTGTGCTTTTTATGGGTGATGGTGCAGTAAACCTCCATCTTTGAATATGTCGAAACACCCTTGCAAGTCAGTCCAGCAGCATCTCATTTCTATGCATATCCATATGCTGTTTCAACACAATTGGTTGACCTTTATCTCAATGCAAGCAATGAAAACAGTCTATAAAACTATACTTTTCTCATTTGACAATTCACATTTTTTCTTTATAGTTATATAATCTGGTCTGACACAATCCCATTCCTTCATAATTATGTGCATATGTGTGTATATACACTTATGAATATTTGTTAAATACATTTGTGTGTACATAGTATATATATTTTTTGTGTGTATATATATACTTGTTATTTATGACTTGTTCAGCATAGCAAAGTGGAAACTAAGAGAGAATGTGATAACTTTTTATATGGAGGAACTAGAGATGAAATAAATACCAAAGCAGGAAAAGTTATTTAAACTGAAAGAAAATTTTGGCAAAGAGCAAAAGGCATGATGTGGTTATAAGTAAGTTCTGTCAGGAACTTAGAAAAAGGTTCCAAATTTTCATTAGAGTGAGGTTTTAGAATGACTTTGTTAGAATAATGGGAGTAAGAAAACCCTGCTAGTTTTAATTCTGAACTTGATAAATTTGAGTGGGTTAAGATTAAATCAGCTGTAGATTGGACCTGTAACCTAGGAGGTCCTCTGGTCGGTTCTGTATCCCTAAATGAATAGTTTCAAGTGCTACAGTATGATGAGGATGTAGTATAAAATTCAGATTACGGATGATAACACTCTTTAATGTGTTAATACAGCACATTAAATGACCGTTTCTCTTTAAATTTTGGTGTTCAGCATATTTGTTTTGATAGTATGAGAGAACTTCTAGAACTACCCTGTAAAACTACTTTGCGAGTTTGCCCTAGCAATTAAATTGTTCTATGGTGTTCCTTTCTTGAGTCTTAATTCTGTTGTATGATTTTTAAAATAACAAGCCAATATTTCACATTTGATCTTCATTTTTCTGGCTAGTTAGAGAATAGATCCAAATATTTCAGAATTCTTGTGTTCCTTGCCTTAACGGTGCTAAAATACATCAACTGTTTTAATTTACCCATAGTTTGTATTCTTTCTGTCTGCTTAGATTGCTCACGTACATTGTAGATAGCACAGGGCAAGGCCAATGATTTCAAAAGTTCTCTAACAACTTGGGCATCCGTTCTTGTGTTTTAGACATTGTCTCTTTGCATGGCTCCATTTGGCAAGACTTCTAAGCTGTATTTCTACTTAATAATTGACATGTCTCTTTTCCCATATCTGTTTGCTGTTGATCCTTACAATTATGAAGTCAGGCAGAACTTAATAAGAAAGCTCTGCTTAGACTCTTCATTTATTGTAGCTTTTCCCAGAGGCCACAAATTAGCACACAATAAAAGATAAGTTCTCTCCTGGAGTGTTTTCAAATCAACCGAGAAAGACTGAGGGAGGGAGAAGAGAATGATAACCACCATGTGACAGAGGGGGAGCTGAAACACCAAGAACTGTATTCAGTATTTCTGCTATAGTGACCAAGGTGGAGAAAAGACTTTCTCAGTTCCAGCTACCTTCTATCCTGGGTCATTGCTCCCTTGTTCATGGAGACATGGAGTCCTGTGTTTATGTCCACATCATTGTGGACATCGAGAGAGGTGAGTTGTTGTGGTATGAATGGGACAAACTACACCAACTGAGCATGGCCCGAAGAGACTGAAGGGAGAGTTAGTGGGAATTCAGACTTTTTGTTCTATGAAAAAATCCACAAGAACTTGAGGAAGCTTCAGAAAGTTACTCTGGTTGGGAGAAAAACATAGAAATTCTGAAGCTTACCGCAGAAAGGGACTTGTAGAAAATTAACATTCTTGAAAGCCCTGAAAATATAATTTGTTTTTCTGTTGTTGCTGAAATGGAGCAGACAGCTGCCCTCAACTACCGGGAGACATGCTGTGAAATCTTGTTACATAAACAGGTCCCCATAGTAAAACTATGAATCTGCAGATCCCATTCTTGCTGGGTGAGCTGGCAGGAAAGTGGCCAGTGTTACAGCAGAACTTTGTTGAACATGCAATAATGTTTCATGGAAATTGTTTTATAAATTAGTATTTTCCAATGAAAATACATTCAATGAGAAAATTTCCAGCTATAATTAATTCCCGGTTGTAATTAGAACATTTCCTAAAGGCCATTCAAGAAGTCTATGTCAAGGTTGAGCATGGAAACAAAACCTCCTTTGGGTACTTGCCTTATTGGCAAGATTAATCCCAAAGTGCTGGAGATGAGTAAATACCTGCTTCCTTCTGTATTAGTAAGGTGATTACTGATGACTTTTGCTAGAAAATGTGTATTTAATAGAAAGCCTTCTCAATCTTATGTGTGGTAGGAAAAAGTATTGTTTTTCCAGTAATTTGCATTGTATTAGGTCCCATTTAGCAATCTCCTATAAAGGGTCCACGGAACCTGAATGGGTGTTTCAGTTTCTTACTCCGTAGATTTTCTGTTGAAAGACTTTATCTTTTCAGATAATGGAGCTCTAATCTTGTTTCCTAATAAGCTACTGTGTGTTAACTGTAAAATAAAAAATACTTCATGTTCTGAATTTTGATTCAGAAATGTTTCTTGCTGTTGAAGTGAGAGCCTGTCTGTTTCCTTGTCATATGTCAGATCTACATCTATATTTGGAATGGGTCAGGTGGCACTTCCTCTGATTTCCTTACTGGTTGATATCACCCTATGTATTCTGGCATGTCTGTGGACCCCTTTTTGGCTGTGGAAAAATGACTGCACTTTGTGCTACATTCCTGAGCCAGTCAGAAGTAACTTTTTTTTTCCTGTTCTAAATCTCAGGAGCTTGAGCTGTGTGGATTCTGAAACAAATACTTCCAATGTGGGCCTTTGCTGATCAGTTGTATCAATAGGGCAATAGCCCAGAGCCTGACTTGGAGTTGGAAAGCTGTGATCCTAACTAGCGTTTCTGTTTCCTGGATGATGGCCTTAGGAGGAAGGGTAACCTCAAATCCTAAGCAAGGTTGTATCATGTGTCCTCCCCTTGCCTGAGAAAATGGGACGGGAAAGGCACGTGGTTGTTGCTTTTGGAGGGCCTTCTTGCAAGGCCTTCAGCTCAAACTGGGATTCTTGGAGACTAAGCTATAGAAGCAAAAGTCTGTTTGTGAGGTCTGGTGGACCTTTGTAAGGTTAAAAATTACTGATCTTGAATGCAAACCTTTCATATTCTCCTATTTCTAAACTTACTTGTATATTCTTTCTTTTCTGAAGTTAATGTGATTTTTGCCTGTAAAAGTTACCTGCAGTGCATAGTCATAGTGTTTTTCTAGAGGCTTACAGTACAGATGTTGAGTGTTGTAAATATCAAAGTGATATAAAAAGAAATAATCAAGGAAAAATTTGAAGAGGACCATATGTGTATTTCTCTAGCAAGCATGAGATGTATAGAATAGGTCCTGTTTTTATTGATGGCATTTAGGAGAGAAATGGGCTCCATTTCAGCTGGAAACATGCAACTAGTCATCTCAACAAGTCATGTCTTAAAATATTTGCCTTACAGGCACCTGCCTTCTCCTTTTATGGCATTAGCAGTTATGGTGATCAGCACAAACAAGGGGCAATTCAACTAATGCAGTTTTTGAAGTCTGAAAGCTACTCTTTTCTATCAAAATGAGGGAATTTCCCCATGACAATGCCAGAGAGATTCCTTTCCAAAATGTGGGAAGTGGCAGTCACCAGCTCCAAAATCGTACTTGCAGCACGTGGCCTCTCCTTTTGCCATGCATCTCTGAAATGCCTATTCCTGACCTCCTTCAAAGGAGCCCAGCTCTATCTAGGCATAGCTGGTATTGCAGTCCCTGCTGTGGCAGGCCTTCAGCCAGGATGTGGAACAGAGAAACTGGTCCCTAAATGTGGAATACCCTGTTGGAAGAAATCAGAATATCTAGTTACAGAAGTCTTAGCTCTAGCCCTTTCCCAAAATAGCATTGTCTTTTAATGAAATATCTCCCCTGAACAGAGAAAAAGTTCTTAGCATAAGCTTCATTTTTTGGGAGGGTGTTAAATAGCTGAAGAGCACAGATAACATTTTGCATCAGAGCACTGTCTATTGTACACGTAGAACATACTGTATGTTTACATATTTATGGTTGGACTTGATGATCTTTGAGGTCTCTTCCAACCATAATGATTCTATGATTCTATGTGTACATGTTTATATATAGACTTACATGTGTGTCTATATATGCACATGTATACACACAAAGACACATATAAATCATGTGTGTGTATTTATGAATCTTCCCAATCTGTTTTCCCAGGCTTTTTCTGGGAAAGAATGGGAACTGGGTAAGATTGAGACTGATGGCTTGGAGGAGCCATCTGTTGGCTCTGATCCAGTTTGTAAACACTTTCATATTGTTGCTGTGCCAAATGTAAAACATGTGTTAAAGTGACAATTGATGCATTTACAGTAAGGGCATTCTTGATGCGTAAGCTCTGCTTACTGTTTAATTTTGAAGCAACAGACAATGTACCTATGGTCATCCAGTATAATTTTGTTAATCCAAATGAGAAACTACATATTCCTCCATTTATACAACTGTCAAAGTGCAGCTGATACTATAGTACAAAGCTGATGAAGTTGAAACATTTTATAATGGCTGAAGATCTTATCTTGTGATCTCGGAACAGTTTCATGTCATGCCAAATGCTTGCGTTGTTGACTCACAAAATAATTTTTGTATTGTTCGCTTACAAAATAATTTTTGTGCATACATGCAAGCTCCACGAAATGTGTCAAATGCAATAATCTTATGTTCTGAGGTACTAACTTTTAAATTGCTAAGAAGCATTCAGAACTACTTATGAGCTTACATTATTTTATTTGTATTCAAATGATATAGTTTATAGAGGGAGTTGGGTATAATATATGACTCTCTCAAACCTTCTCAGCACCGTGCAGAGAACATCAACATTCAGTGCCTTGGAAGTGACAATGAACACTTAATCACTTCCATAAGACTCTTCCATTGACAGGGCAGAGATAAAAAATACTCTGGAAAATGTAAAAAAAAAAAAAATCCTTTTAGAGATAAGTGCAAGTCTTTCTTTCCAGAGCAAGGGAGTTGGCAAACAGCTGGAAGCAGGTTCCTTGTATATAGCTATACAAACCCTCTTTCAGCTACCACCTCAAGAAGCTTTTTCTCTTCCTTCGGTATCATAAAGCTAGTGTATTTTTGAGACTGTACTTGACTTCAAGGCTCTTTCTTTTCCTCCTTTCATGCTTTGCTTGTCCCATAACTATTCACAATTCAACCTACACAATTCAGATTTCTGACTAATTTTTCAATTGCTCTTGCTCAATATGGTGCCATACACTAAGTTTGAAAACAATTTTCATTTTGCAAAGAAACACTACAGTTTTATAGTGTGACAGCAGCAGTCTTAAGCTTAAGCATTGTTGCACGTTGCCCACAATGACAATGTATTTTTGCAGGAGTTTCTCAGTAATGGTGTGACAGTGGAATAGGAGATTTGATCTTTTTGAGGGATTCATCTTTATTCGTGTTAATCTGAGATGCACTCCTACATATGAAGGCCAAGATTTGCTTTAGGAGGAAGGCTGCTTGAGTCTTTTTTTGATTTGAGGCCTGATCCAAAGCCACTTAGATTGAAGGAGTAACACTCTCCTTGTCTGCAGTAGGCTTTGGCTCAGACATTTTAGTGTCTTGGAAGGGTTAGGAACCTGTTGCAAATTCTTAATTTGGGACATCTGGTTTTAAGTTTCTTAAAATCTCCTTGGTCCTTCCTTTGTGCTACTGTAACTATTTTAAGTTGTGCTTTTCAATACACATTTTATATTTATAGCATAATTTTTCCAATTGGAAGCTTAACATCAGGCCAGTGTTGCATTCTTCCATGACAATAACCAGAAATATTAAGCATTTTTAAGGCTCTTTTGGTGTCAGTGCACAGTTCAGTAATAAGAAGACAGAAATAATTGTTCCAAGCTAAATAGCTTCTGGGATTTGTATTCAGTATTAGAATAATTAAGTACAATTTAATTACAGAAAAACAGAAACCTCTGTTCTTTAAAAATCTAGATCAACAATATGATGTTAATTGCAAGAACAAAACCTGACTGTTGACTGGAAGGGAAGCTTTGTCTTTGAGATTTCTTTTATTCTTTTTTTGGGGGAGGGGGGAACGGGACGGGGACCCAACCCACAGCACTGTAATGCTGCATATCGCTGAAGATAGGATTAAGTGGTATGAACATTATGTTCTTAAGTCTTCCATGGGACTACTCAGGTAGAAAATTAAATAGATCACTTCTGTTTGCAGATTAGAGGCTATTCTTTTGGACATCTGATTCATTAGTTAATAATTAATCTACCATGTTAATAGTTAATAATTAATAGTTAATAATTAATCTACCACAGACAAGCCCAAAGCCATTTAAATACAGATGTTTCACTGAATCTACAATGAGCGTCATTTCAGATTAATTTAGTTTTTGCAAACTTCAGTGTGACTACTCTTAACGTCAGTTTAGTTTGATGTTCCTTTCTGTAACTTGCTATGTTGGCTAGAGGTTGCTGCCACTAGCCTTCCCAACCCAGTGTTTAAGGCCACCCTTGCCATCAAAGCTGCTGAAGAGACCATCTCCAAATACATCACCAGTAGTCTTGCTGAACTGTATACTGTGGTGATTTAATAGTGGAGTCTATCAGTTTCTCTGTTCCATGGTGACTTCAGTTCCATTCTTCATAGCTATTTTCTCTCATTACCTGGGATATCTAAATAAGGAAATGAAAACTTCATACCTCATAACTTCATAGCTAGCAAACTTCATAGCTAGTTTGCTCCTTTCATGCCACCTGTGAATGCTGTGCTGCCTTGCAGAGTGTTTTCCCATGTCTGCTCCCAGCGTTGAGCAAGCTGTAGCATCAGTGGCAATACAGCACAGACAGGACTGCCTTCACCATGTGCCTCTGAAGTGCCTGCTTGTTAGACTGGAACTGTCTTCTCCATCAAATAGCTATTTAACTGTGATTGCCACTACTTGAGATATGTTGTTCAACTGTATCCTATTGGACTTCTGACAGGAACTCTAAACTATTTATTCTGGATTAGCAAATATATAGCAAAGCTGTCATGGCTGATTTAATAATTTTTCTCTCAGTGAAGCTTGTGCTGTTTTCAGTGGATAGAATCAGGTGTTTAATGTAGTAGAATCTAGGAATGTGTAATTTGTAAGGCATGTGACCTTGGATTGCTCAAACACTATGGGCTGCACAGTCTGCTTATGGTGTTGAAATACTACAGGGGTTTGTGATGGTGTACTCTACGTGATTGGTTCACATGCTTGAAAGTCTTATTAGTATGCTTAATCTCCTGAGCAGAGTGAGGAGAGCATAAAATTTGTACAAATTGTGATGTACTCACAGCTGGTATTGAGAAGGGCATGAAGCAGTATCAATGGGCTGATCTGACAGCAGCTTTGGAAAGTGATGTAGTAGTCAGTTGTTCTACTGGTTGGGCCTAAAGAAATCTCAATTTCTGTGATTCTATAGGAAGAAAAATAGTCTTCCGATGACCTGTTTTCTTTTCAGAGAGTTTTAGTTAATGTTTTTAAAGCCCATATTAGTAAAATGGATTGTATACTGACAGTCCTGAAGTGCTAATAACTGAAGTTATAAATGAAGATTACCTTCTTTTTAAAGGCTATAATTTTCAAAGCAGAAGATATTATTTCTCAGTTGAGGTTATTCAAAAAAAGGACACACCTGATCATTCTGCCTGACGATATTTTGTGCTAATTTTGCAAAGCTAAAGAACTTTCAATACAAAGAATGACTGTTTTCTGTGGACTCTGAAGAGTGATGGACACTGTGGGGCTTACCATCTGTGTGATAAAGGGGAATTTTCAAAGTTGGCTGGGAGATGGGAGGACCACTGTAGGAAGCCTATTTGCATTGTCTGATGTGATGTAGCACTTGGGTCACACAGTCCATCAGGCACTGGCTTCTCCTGGTGGCTTACCTCTCTGGTGACTGTTTGCTTGCTTTTTTGTTTGAAAATTTCAGTTTGTGACGTGCCTCTTTTCCATTCTTTCACCTTGCAAGTAGGAAACCTTCAGGCCAGTTTCCTGCACAGTGTATGCTCTCAGGCACAAGTGCTATAATTGTAAATAAGTTTATGAAGCTTGAGGTAATAATCTGAAAAGAACTGGACTGGCCAGTTCTCCTTGCACATGTGTGGGTTATGTAAGGGTTAACAGTGGTCAAGGGCTGTGGAACTTTTCCTATGGGTGAGTAAAGCATTCAGAATCTAAGCATTGCTTGGATGAAAGCGGCTTCAGAACTGTCAGAAAGAAGTCCCTTTAGAAGTCACTTTGATATAGGTTTATTCACTTTTGCTGTATTATAAATAATGCAAATTTAATGTCCATCTGGACAGTAGATTTTTACCAGCTGCAAAATTCACTGACTACAAGCTATGCAGCTGCCATGTGCAGTCAGTGCCAAGAAGGAGCATACTGCTAATGCTACTTCAAGTGCTTGGGCTGGTATGCTGTACTGGAAAACAGATTAGCAAGGAGACGTCAAGCAGGGAGAGTATGGGCTTATGTATGGGCATGCACCTTTGTTTTAAGAAGGTCACTTGGAGAGAGAAGTCAGCTAAGATCCAATCACTTTTGCTTTCAGTGGCCCTCATGATTCGTGTCGTGTTGTTTCCTATTGTAATGCATGTTGATGACACATTGTCTGCACTTTGTGGCATGTTGTAGTAATAAGAGCTACACGAATGCATAAAATCTCTACATACCTATGATTTTGATGTCTCCTGGATGCTTTTGTTTTTCATTTTGCTTAGTCTTCTCTGGCTTGTAGGCTGCTTATCTGAATGAAACAGTAGGCATCCTTCCTTAGGGAGAACTCCCTGTCAACATCATCAGACTGTTTTGACCCCTATGGTTTTGGATCCACATGGCACTCTTAAATATTGTGGATATCCCCCATTTCCTTGAGGAACTGGTCTGCTTTGTTTGTCACTCAGGATTTTGACGCTTTTCCAACTGCTCAGTGTTTTGGAATGCATGTCTCAGTGGACCTGAAGATGCTGATGAGGAGCCTAGGGCTAATGCTCTGTAAATTGAAACTGAGAACTCATAGCAAAGGCAATTGAAACTCTGATGACAGGGGAAAATACAAGGTCTAAATTGGAGATGGATCCAAGATTATTGCAAGGTTTTTTTCATTAAGAGGTTGTTCTTTACCTTCAGGGAGAGGTCCATGCTTTTTGACCATTGATATTTATTAAAATGTCTAATATATTTAGATCTCTCCAAACACAAACCCTATGCTTTGGGCACCCACTGTATATATTTGCTATATAAAGCAATGCTAATTTACAAAAGGAATATAGCTTTCTAATAAAGAGTTCAGCTGGACAAAAGTAGTCATTTGAAATTGAAGGCATCTGATATTCAGCCGTGTTCTCAAGCTGCTTTAAGGTTCAGGGCAGATTTTCAACTGGCAAAAATCAATGTTAGCCTTTTGACTGCATTGGATCTATACAGGTTAACATGAGCTGAGAAGCCAGGCATTACTTTGTCTTGGCATGTGCATGTGTCTAGGTGATTATGTGCTGCTCTGTTCATGTTGTTCAGCAACCCTAGCACTGCACTTGGGAGTTTTCAAGAGCAGGAGGAGCAAGCATCTTGATCATTTAGTGTGTCGTCTTCCAGACCGCAGTGCATGGTCTGGTGGGAACTATTCTTCTCTGCTACGGAAAACAGCATCATGGTACCTTAGTGGGGAGGCGTGCATAAATGTATATGCTGAACTATGAAATGCATAACTAGCCTCTTCAGCAATAAATTTTTTTAAAAGTCCTGATTCTGGGAGGTTGGTATGTTGTTGGTGAGTGGTTCAGAATTCTTCTTAATGTCGGTCACATTACACTTGATAAAAAGTTTTTTTTTATGAAGGGGACTAAGCTAGGCTAGCATGCAGCTCTGGATATTCCAGGTTCTGTGTTCAGCTCTGTCGCAGTGGTCTAGCTTTTCATACATTGGACAATGGGAGCTGCCCTGAATCCTAGACTTTGAGAAATACAGATCATTAACCTCATGGTCATGGCTTGCCTCATTTCCACATTTTCACTTTGCTTTGGAAGGTTGTTAATGTTTCATCACACAAACTTTTTGCTGCTCCGCAGTACTTTTAATACAATGGTTTTCAGTTTTATACAGGAAATTCACCATATAATAAATCTGGTCTTATTAATTTTAATAGAACTGTTATAGCATTTGAATCATGAATGTTTGTAATTGAATTAAATAAAGATTTCATTTCACTTTGATAGCATATTTCACCCAGAGAGCCTAGGTGTTATGCATTGTCAGTTGAGAAGCAGATATATAGTACAAATATGACTTCATCAATACACAAGGCAAGGAGAAACTATGGGAATAGTTCTGCTGTGTCAGTGCGACTGCCCTTGGGTTTAAAGTTCAGGATGTGCTTGCCTGCTGTACCAAATGAGAGCCTCAGTTCTGCCATGCAGCTCTGACTGTAGTATTTTGATTATCATCTAGGTAAGGTCATTGAGGAGACGATATAGGGCATAATCTCGATAATACAAAACACACATATCAAAATGGAAACTGAGAGACGTAGACAGAATTGATCTCTAAATACTTAAAGCAGTGTGGTAGAGAGATATTAAATCACAGGATAATCTAGATTGAAAGGGACCTCTGATGGTCTCCTGGTTGAAACCCTGCTGAAAGCAGGGCCAATGTCAAAGATAAATTTAGCTTCAAAGTTGTATCAGGCTGCTCAGGGTCATGGTAACATAGTTCTCAGTAACTCCAAGACTGGAGACTTGCAGTCTCCAAGTAACTCCACAACCTCTCCGGAAACACCCATTGTATTCTTGCCTGTTATAGGAGTCTGAAATGAGACTTTGTTTCTTTTGACTGTAAATATATTGAACAGAATATATTGGGAAATGCGACCCTGTTAGGTTTCTAGTCCTGGTCACCTCTGTGTGTCCCCAGACAATCCCGTCCCAGATTACAGTAACAAATACTCACAGGTAGGAAACAGGAATGGATCTATCTTTAAAGTGATGACTGTATTGCATCAGAGTTTGGAAAGCTCTTTGTCATGTGCAGAATCTTCTTCACATGGGGTTGAGTTGCGAGAATCACTTCTTTGAAGTTGATGTTATCTCTGTGCTCTAAGTTCATCATAAAACAGAATAAATAAATGCTATTGTTCCAAAATTATGACCTCTCCTAATGAAGAGAAGGATTAAAAAAAAAAAATACTTGCCTTTCCCCAGCCCCTAAATTAACATTTCTGGGGTTACTCTACTGTGCTCAGGATGTCCTGTTCTGAAGAGAGCCATGCTGGAAGGATTAGGAATAGAAGAGCTATGAGGCACTCAGAACTGGAAGCCAGTGCAGAGGCTTACCAGATTTTGGAACATCTGCCTGTCTGACACTTCCTTGCTAGTCCTGCTCTGTACTCTTCTGAGGTCCAAATGCACTCAAGGTTGGGTTTTGGGGCAGCCTGTGTAAGGATGATCTGTTCCCTGGCTTGTCAGATTCACTCACAATGCTGTGATGACAGATTCCATATTCGGTCTGAAAGAAAGAGCTATTAAAGATTACCTTTTTTTTAGAGATGGTCAACTTCTACTTGTATTCTTCATGGGTGTGTTACCATTGGGAGCTTTTTTCCGAGTGTCTTTGGAACTGGACTGTCATTACTTTGAAAACAGGGCCTAGACAAACTGTGAAATATTGAGTTATTTAGTGCCGTTCATCTTTTTCTAAAAGAATTATGAATGGTAGTTTCAAGTTTCTTTTTTACAAATATTCCTGGAGACAAGAGAATTCTACCAGTTAATGAATTGGCTCAAGCTACTGAAATTCTTAGTAGTGTCCCAAGCATTTAAATAATTTCAGTGAAAGCAGATCTTCCGTTAACTCACTGTGAGCATAGGTGCAATGCTGCTTTATGTGAGTAGAAAAAAGGAAGATGAAAAAGTTGGCTTTTTTTTATACAAAGGAATTTATACAGTTTCAGATGAGCATAAGTCTTCTGCAATACTTATTACATTCACCTACCGTTGTAACATAGGTGATTCTGGGGAAAAACTTTCTAATCAAGATATCATAAAATTCTGGTTCTTCTATTACAATTATTTTGAGTCAAGTAAAAACACCATATAGTAAATCAGGAGAATTCTTCCAAAACTTAACTCAACCTGGAAGTATTTATCCCAAGTCCTAGGTGCTAGAGCTGGCTGCTTTTAAAGATTCAGAACTTCAGCTACCCCTGGTTTTATGGCTTTCATGTTTAGCTGTCCAATGTATATGGAGAATGAAGTGTGCTTTGGGCTGGTCATTCAAATGGTTTGTTTACTGGAGTCCAGTGTCAAAACTATTAAACGCCAGGATCTGTGCACACTGAAATTTTATAAAACCTCCACATGTTTATGATGGACTCAGCCAGCCCTCAGAACTGAACTTCCCCAGATGCATTCAACTTGGCCCTGTTTCTATTAAAATCTGTTTTGTGAGAACAGGTGCTAACATCAGCTTGTTACTAGGTAAAGCTAATGAGTTGGAGACACCCGTCATGATGATGGGGTGGGTGTTGAAGTCCAGTAATGGATTTTGACGGCCAAAATGTGCCGTTACGGCCTCTAATGTGCACCCTTGAGGACTTTATTGCAGCTGTAGAATAGGACTTTTAAAATATGAAGCATATTTCTAAGAATTTACAATTAGTCAAAGATTGCTTTTGAAGAAAATCCTGCATTATAAAGTAGCTAATTGAGCAATATAAGCCATAAACACCTCAGGGAAACTCTTAAAGGACACTTTTAAAGTTGGCTTTAGAAATCTGCTGGGCTTTTTTTAAAGTGTTCCTGCCTCTAGCAACACTTCTTTCAAAAGCTGACAAGCAATGAGGAGATTGGAGACAGAACTTTGCTTCCATGAAAGGAAGTGGTAAATTCCCATTGACTCCCACTGCCAGTCTGCTTTCATAAGGAGGCAGAGAGAAGAACTGACAGACACCAGTGGAGTGGGGAATAGCTTTTGGGGCCTCAGGAAGCTTCCTTTTTATGACTTTGTAGAAGCTATTTTCACATGGAGGGGGAGAAAGCGTGTATTATTGCCTGCTGCTCGTTTTTGGATCTAGGTCTGTATGGCAATAGGAACAAAGATGATCATGAGATCAATATACAAGTTTGGGGAAATCTTGGCTTTAGTACAGCCATTGATGAAACTGGCTCTTCAACTCTGTAGGGCCAAGGCTTCACCTCTAGTTCATGCAGTGGTTGTACCTTTTGTCAACTTGCTTCCTCCTTGCCTGCATCCCCTGCAAAATGGAGCAGTGTTTATGTAGCTCCCGGAAACCAGTTGCGGTGGCAACATTCTCTGCAATCAGTAGGTTGAAGATGTTACATTATTTCCATTGGGGAGTTTTTGTAAAACTTCAAGTGGTCTATTAATCTAATCAGTGAATTCTAAAGATGTTCAAGATTACCTACTCTTTTCCTCAGTCTCTCTGTTCATCAGAGTATATTGCAAAACTGGAACGAAGTTGTTAACATGTACATGTTTTTAAAGTATTAACAAGTTGAATTCACACCTTCTAAAAACCGTTTGCTAAAATTTTGCACTGTTTCCATTTTGTGTTTTTATTACTTTGAAGTTTATTACTTTATATATTACTCCTTCATTACAGTAGGTTCTTAAAGTATATTTCAAACTTATTTAACACTGCTTTCCAGTTCTGTTGAGTTCTTTTAGCAATGAATGAACATTTTTGGACAAAATTTAATCAGTTTTCATGTAATAAATGAAAAATAACACTTCTAAATGAAGTAATTTTTTTATGATACCAAAATATGTTGGGCAAAAATGTATTTTGAAAATACTGACTAACATTGCCCTTTTAATGGAAAAATCCTGTTCCCTGTAGTGTGCCTAAGTGCTTACTTGGACCTGACTTCTTTTCAGATGGTCAGTGTAGTTCCTCACAGGGACTTTTAAGATCATGACTTTCCCTGGTGAAGCAATTATTCTGATGATGATTGTGATCCCTCTTAAGACTGAGATCTGTAAATCACCCAGTATGTTTGAATTCTTCCAGTCTTTGCTTAGAGACCTTCCTTGCATTCCTGTACTATGGAAATCATTATTCACACTCTAACAGCTGCTATGGACATATTCAGAACATAAATAGAAGTGATTGAAGCCCCTCTGATATGCTGGCTCTGGTGCAGTGGCTAAATAATTCACCATCAGATTAAAGAGCTGATTTGACAGACTTGAGCAGCTATAGGGAATTGGCTGAGGTATTGCCAGTGTAATTTTACCTGTATAGTAGGATTAATTATAAATCCCAATCAAGCTCCCTTTGGAGACAATGCAAGTTTCAAATGAGGCTAGAGATTTGGGCGGAGATTTTCCAATGCTACTTAAAGTATTTGGGAATTCAAGTCCCACTTAGATGAATAAAACTAGGCATCAAACACTGTAGGTGGCTTGCAAATCACAGTCTTGAATTTTAACAGTGATCTTTCAGTCCTACTGAGACTTATAATAGGAGGTATAAAGGAAATAAACAGGGTCTCTGCCCCAAGTCTGGCATCTTTGTAAAGACAGGCTATGCCAGAGCACATGTGCAAAATTCCAGGCACATCCACATACTCTGCCTAATCGGTCAGCCTGTTTGACTTCCAGTGATGTACTGTCTTTACTACAAAAGTACTGATTGGGCAAGGAGCTTTAATATATTAATAATCAGTGCCTTAGGCCAGGTATCAGGTGGCTTTTATTATGGCAGTCTGTGTGGTCCCACATTTAACTCCATGGATATAGAAGTGGAGAAACCATTGTCGCTTTCATTTATTTTTCATATCAGATAGCTGAACAAACATCTTTCAGATCTCTGGCTCATCTCTTTTGCTAAGCAGTTCCCTTGTGCATTATTTCAACAAATAAGAGATTTCTGGTCAGAGATGGTTAACTATTTGCATATGGACAATCCTGTTGTTTAGCATCAAAGCAATTGTGATCATTCTATCTTTATTTTCATTTTTTAAAATCAGTGTGATAAACCCCCACAAGCAACTCAGCACTGTTTGATTTTAGTGCCTGTTAGCACTGGAATGGACTTCAAGTATTACATCAATTAGCACTACATATATCGTGATGAATTTATATCCTGAAGGAAGTGGATAATGCCTCATCTTAAAATAACATTTAATTAGGAAAAATGGAAAACAAATTAAAAGTAGTATTTCATTTTTAAAATCAAGCAGAACAGCAGAAAGTGCTGGCCTGTTTAACTACATTGCTCAAGAACCAGTAGTGTGATGTGGGGCAAATAGGGGACATTAAAACATTTAACATTATGATAGTTTAGTACTAGTAAAATAAGAGCATTTTTAAAACAAAACTATTTTCCCTTTTTATCTTTACCCATAGACTTGCATGAAAATCTCATTTTTTCCTCAAAAGAAGAGTCTAATTCTCCAAGTAAACTAAATTAATCTTGAAAATGCACATAGAAAGTGCAAATCAGGAAGACTGATAAAAAGAAATCCAGATTTATTATTTTTATTAATGTCTTGATTTGGGTGGCCTGATTCATGATCTTTTAATTTTTTGTGTAGGCAGTGCAGTACTCCCCAGTGCTTTATATCTTTCTTGAGCTGTACATGCACTCCTAATTCGCAGCAGACCCTGGAAAAACGATCAGCTCATTCATAGGTGGAAAACTGCGAGAAGTTAAATGATTTGCTGAACTGTTGGTGCCCTGCTCAGAATTTCAGCTCTCCCAGGCCCAAGGTTCTTGTTTCTTAGGAGAAGGTTAACTTTTCCCTCCTGTATCTCATCTCATATTCGGGTTTCAGGTAAGCTTGCTTTTCTTCTTCCTGGGCTTGTTTTTTCCCTTCTTTGTGACATAAGGAGGTCCTTCAAAAAATCTCTTAATCTAAAAAGAATCTTAGGACTTTTTTAACCACAGGGAGGTATTTACAGCTCTCAAAACATGTTTGAAAGAATAAAAAGTTACTCTTTTATGTCTTTATAACCTTGTTGCCAGAAGTGCTGAGCTTTCTGGTGACTTCAACTGACTTTGTGAATTGACATGACAGTGACTCTCAAAAACCAGGCTCATTTCTTTGAATACTTAAACAGGTGCCTAGTTACCAAATTTGAAACTTGAAAGTGTTTACTTTAGTTGTCTAGATTGGGGGGAGAGAAAAAAAAATTAACATTCTGAGGAATGTTTCATGTTCAATGGAGTGTTAGGGGCTAGCCGTCGTAGCGATTTCCTTTTCAATAGGCAGAATAAGTTCTGCATTGATTTAAATTTCTTCTTTAATTGTCTGTTTCTT
Organism: Cariama cristata; assembly: GCF_000690535.1. Taxonomy (NCBI): domain Eukaryota; kingdom Metazoa; phylum Chordata; class Aves; order Cariamiformes; family Cariamidae; genus Cariama; species Cariama cristata. Next base: position 43,855 of record NW_009620273.1, read on the forward strand.
CAACTGACTCCCTGCATCCACTCCAATTTTGCATGGCAGTGCTAGAAGGTGCCACGGAATTCAGCACCAGATGTGCCTTTAAACTGCCCTGCCTGCTCTGCTGGCACATTCCTTTACAGAGAAACCACATTTGGAGCATTTGCTTGCCCCAACTCTTCAAACTCCACTTCAGATGCACACACAGAAGTGCCCTTTGGGGGACTGTGGTAAGGTTTGCACCTCTATATCGATCTAAACACTCTTTTGTTACAAATAACCTCAAAGTTCAGTACTGCAGATGATACACAACTTCGAAGATAATCTGGGCTGTGTATTAAAAGGCAGTAGTATCTTGTCAGCATAATAGCTTATTTCCAGATGATCATAATTAGTTTATTTAAACAACATCTTTCATACCTTTACATTGTCATTTTACTTTCATTACCAGCAACGAACCTCAAAATAACTGGTGTTGCCACAAGTACAAGTTCTGACTGGTCTGGGCAGGCATTTGCTCATGTGAACTGCACTTAGCTGTATTTTTACTGCTCTAAAATACAGTCTTCTAATGCTGGCAGTCTAGAGGTCTGCTCCTTGGTGCTCACTGTGAAGAAACTGTTTGTTCCAAAGAGATTAGTAAGCATTGGAATTGTCTGGGATCGATGAGGCTGAGCCCACCAAAAAGAAAACCTTTGTGTGCTTTATGAATAGCTCCCATGCTAATATGGCTCAGGGCATAACAAACTTGGTGGTTTTGGCATATTATCAGTTTGAATGTGAAACTCAAAGCAAACCTTGGAGGGTGTGAACACAGATGTGAACCAAAACCACCAAAACCAGAAGAAAAGCTTGTATAACCCCATAAGAACTGAAACGAATTTTTTTGTATTGTTCTTGTCTGAAAGTGAAATGCTTTAAGAAATAAAATTTTCATTGTATCATTCTTCACTAAGATGGTACTGACATTAAAAATTACTTCTACAAATGTAATGATCTGCTTTGTGTTGTCAGCAGGACCACTAAGGAAGGAATAGAGATAAGCTTTGAGGCAGGGAGGAAACCTCCACTGTTTTGAGTTAGGTGCACTCAAATTATGATTGAGATTCATACTAGACTGCTGTGGTTTGATTTCTTGCACTGAGTGAATGAGAAACTCTGAAACATCCAGAACTTAAGGTTGACGTTCCAACCAGAAACTGGATTTACTCTTCCACTGTATGTCCCTCAATTAACAAAATAAGGGTCCATTTCCATGGAATGGCCTCGAGTTTTTCTTTTTTCTTTTTTTTTTTTTAAGGAAGGGAACATTATAGTCCCCTCTTCCTTCTCTTCTTTACTCATCTCCCTTATTCATTAGCAATTTGCACTTATCAAATATTCAAACATATTTAGGACCAGATTGCAAACTCCAGTGGAGGTGGATGTAAACTAGGTGCGTGAAGAATCAATAAACTCACTCATGCAGGTTCATCATCCACAGCACAAGATTCACTAATATGCCCATAGTGATTTAATTGTGGAAAATACTAATAATCAATTACTTGGTTTAGTTTCTGAGACAAGTTTAATAATTGCATTGTGGCAACAGAAAAGAGCTCCAGCGAAGGTTATACTGTACTAAGTGCTGACCACAATCAGAAAAAAAGGATAGTCCCTGCCTCAAAATGCTTATAGTCAGTGTAGAAACTGCAGTGCATGGGCAGGAAAGCACAATAAAGACAGTACTAAACACGGATATAGGTGTTACAGCAGAGTATATGGAGTGATGCGGAAGAGAGTAATGAAATAGTTTTACAAGTTACCTCCTGTCACACATGAAAGACCATGTGGGATAAAACATGAGGAGGCTTTTCTGGAAGCGTAACAAGTGGGTAATGAATACTTGCATTGCAAAATGGGGGCAGAAAGCTGTCATCATGACAGAATATGAGATGATAAAAGTAGAGTAAGACTTGTCCTCAAAGGCCTTGAAATAAAGATAGTGTCTTACCAAAGTCCTTTCTAATAAAAGCCAATCGAAGTTGAAGAGCTATGTGAGATTAATAAGGAAAGATTCTTTTTTTCTTATTTGGTGATTGCTGTGTGACTAATTGCCTGCTTTCTGAGTGTCCTGAAATTTCTGGGAAGGGAATGTCATAAACTAGTATATTCAGAAGAGGGCAGCATCAACCTAAACTACAAGTGGGAAACACGTTTGATGTAAGGATTTCAATTTAAATGGGAGACTTCAAAAGGTAATACAATTGTTAAGTTTGTTAAAACCAGACTCTAATTTGTGTTCTGACATGAAGATAAAGCAAGTCCATAATGCAGATTACAGGAGCATTATAATGTCTCCACAAAGACATGACAATATTTGTTTTGTTTTCTTCCAATAGTAACACATGCCTCAGAGTAGTGGTTACTGCACCTTAGTTATGGTTGTGACACGTACAGCCCTCTAATTTCAGGTCTTTTGGGGAAAAAAGGAAACAAAATGAAAAAAGGACCCAAATTCTGTACGTTCTATGACTGAAACACTGCTGAAGTCATAGCCATAGCTAATGCAAACTAGGTAACAATGCAGGTGGTAACACTTATGCTGGTCCTGAGGATCTCAGCTGGTAGGAAAACTCTTCAGGGCATCAGTTTGGCTTTGGATCAGCGATTGAGTCAGATGCAAGATTTGGACTGAAACAGGCAAATACTCATGTAATTACAAGATGGTCTTAGGTTTAAGTGAATTTGCTTGAAGTTTTGACTGAAGAAGGACTGGACTGAGTCCAGTGTTACTGGGTTAGCTGTTCCTCATCTAGCTGCCCATGACTAGTAGTGTTCCATGTGATAGGTCAAATTCTGTTTCCATTGAATTGGCCCATATGAGATTTTACTTGTTTTATTACAGAATTTTACTTTAACAAAGCACTTGCAAACATGCACAAGTCCCACTCATATCAGTGATGCTTACGTATATGCTGAAGCATTTTGCTGAGAGGAGAACTGCAAAAGGAATTCCAAATCCTTAGGTCATCTGTATAGAAAGATTTTCAGCCTGCACAGCGGCAATAGGTGATCCAGGAAAAACAAGTGTAGAAGCTTTTCTTGTAAGAGTTAACTAACTGTGTTCTGAATCAGGACATTAAGAGATAAAAACGTACATTGCAAACACTATTGTTCTAATGCTGACTGCACTTTTTAAGTGTCTGGGTAATTAGAGCTTTTTTTTTCCTGGATGTATTTAGAGCTCTTTGGCTGAGGAAGGTGCCTCATATTTCACTTGATTCCTTTCTTAAAGGCTAAAAGAACTGGAACATGTAAGCTTTTCTATTTTGTGAATCTCAAGGTGGGTTATTTAACCCTGAATTATGTGTCAAAATCCCATTTCAACATAAAGACTGCATATGTATATGCTTAATGAATAAGACCCTAAAGGTTTGTAAAGAACCTTAGTTTATATACTCCATTAAATATGATCTTCACAGGCTAATTAGTTAGAATTTCACCCTTGCTTATAGTATACACCATTTTATGGTCAATAACAGTAAAATCTATATAAACCATGCTCTTTAATAAATATTACGTGCTTCTGGCTTTCAAATAAGGAAATGGATTACTTGTTTTTCTCTTCTGACTGGACGGCTGGCATAGTAAAACTCAAGCAATTAACATTATGGATAGATCACTTCATGTGAGATATGAAAGCTGTACAGATGATTTTGTTTTCTGTAAAAGTAAGGATGCTAGTACTGTGAAGAAAACTTAGATCAGCAATATCCAACCTCAGAGACTTCAGGGAGGGTCTAAGGTCTCTGGGGATCAATACTGAATAGCATCACTTTCCCCTGTATGTTACAGGTTTGGATCAAGTACTAACTAGAATTGGTTGTCAACTACTTTTTGTTGGATAGCTTCTGTCTGATTTTTAGCAGATAATGCATGTGCCTCTAAAACCTTCTCTACAAATGGCACTTGGCGTTGCGAACTGAGATGCTGAAATGGCGTGATCCTGGATGTGCACCACCCTCCCCACCCCTGCAGGGGCCTCTCCAGGTTAGCGTTTGAAACAAAATGGTGGAACGAATAATGTCTATGGAGATGTAAACTTATATGGTAAGCTGTTGTTCTGCCAACACACACAGACATGATCATCCTTTCTATTCCCATCCAGGAGCTCCCCAAATGATGTGCACTTTGGGGATGTTTATAAATGATCAACTCATTTTAACTTTTCAGCTAATAGGATTTTCAATTTACGCCAGCAGAAAATACTGGTGACCTAATGTTTGTACCCCTTACTTCCCCCATAGAGTGACATTACTGAAACAAAATAGCCACTCATCCTAGAGTGAGAGGTTTACTGAGGCACATATGTTGTATACAAAGACCTACAAACACATACCAGAGAACAAATATATTAAATAAAGCTCTCTTGTGGTAGCGGTCTATTCCTTAGCCACACTTTATAAACAGATACTGAAAATATTTTAATAATTTTGTTAGAAAAATCAACCTAGTAGTTCCTGTAGCTATGAATAAGAATTTAGATTGCCTTTGTACTTTAGAAACATAGTTATTTAGCACCAAAGGATACTAAACATCTACATGGATGAAGAGCAATTGCTTTTTTGCAAAGAGCATGTCGTATTGGCCCTGTCTGAAGAAAGCAGAATTTTCAACTGGTTATAAATATGGTCTTGTTTAAAATAGTAAGGCTAGCACATAGTGCATCTCCTTTCTTCCTCCAAAGATGTTTCCTGAGCACCAAACATAGTCCTTAGATATGTGGAAAAGTACGTCAGCCAATATCCAGCTCAGAACTAATCAATTTAACACTTAGGAATGGAGCTTTTAAGTATGGGAGACTTCCCTCTGTCCTGTGTATTCCATTCTCCCTTTTTTTTTTTTTTATCAAATACAAAGTATATTTAGAAGGACACCAGTTGAGGAAACTTCTCCTACCTTTTTCTGTCCTATAGCAGTTCCTCCAAAATACCTATGCTGAATTAACTTTATGGGTCACAATTATTGCTGAGTTGGGAATCCTGGGAAGTATGAAGGATGAGTTAACCTTTTCCATGAGCGCTTTTCCCTAAGCAGCTTTGTAGTCTCTGGATCATCTGTGGATACTTTTCTGCATTACTTCTTCACTAGGCTGTACAATGGCCAGTCCAAGGCAGAGCTGACTGATGTAGAAATAAATAGTTCACTCCTGTGTGCTAGGGCAGTGCCCAGTTTTGAAGCCAGATTTTTTTTTTTTTTACAGAGCTTAGATCAGATTCTTGTCTAGTCACTTCTCAAACAGACATCAGGTATATCCAGGTGCTGTGAATATGACTGAAAGGGCCCTATGTAGTGGATGGGTGTAGGATGTTCTGCAGATGAAGGGCAAATATTGGACCACTCATCCTTTCCTTTCTGTATCAGTTTTTCTTTCTCTAAAACAATCTTCTGATCATTCACATTTTTAGATGCATTCAGAGAAATGGTATTTGTTTTCCCAAACTCCTATGGCTGTTCCTGACTCCTTAATTTCACAGGTACCTAGCCTTCTTCAAGTCCTCCCCTAGGCCATGGGACATAACTACTGAAATCCTACTGTATTCTGTATGCTACTGGAGCCACCTGGTTTAGAGAATCTAGGAACATAATACAGGCATAGGTAGAACACAGGTTTTTTTCCAAAATAAAAACTTGAAATGGGTCGTTAACCAAGGTGATTTTGTGCTCCTCAGTTTTAAAGGAGAGCTGCTGCTTCTGAAAATATGTTTCCAAAAGTAAGTTGCTTTTCTCTAGAGAAACAAAGGGAGGTGTTCAGATCACAGAGCTGAACTTCCATCTACAATAGAAATTGTCTCAGTGTGCTAAAACATAGGGGCGGTGAGCTTGAGTGGATGCTTTTGTTGCTGAACATGAAAGCAAAATCATATTGCTACTTGGATGATGGATTTCCCTTACTAGGCAGCCACCATCTTGTTTACAAGGAAATCCCAACCATTAGTGTGTGTGCAAACTGCTTATGGTTGGCTGGTTGGCTTTTAGCAGAGATGACACAAAGAAGAAATGAGACATATATTTGATTAAGGTAATCAGTCTCTATTACCGCAACTATATTGCTAACTTATGTTTGATTGCTCAGCATTTATGAGGTTCATAGTTTATTGTCTTTCTTGCCACACAATAGGCTGGACAAGTTAAAAAAGCTCCAAGTTTCAAAGGCTAGAGTTTTGGGTTCCTGCCAGCACTGATCTGTTTAACGAACAGGCAGCAGGGTGCTTATTAGTAGGCTGTGGTTTGCAAACCATGAAGCCTGTGGGGCCAGATGCACTGATCAAATAGTGAATCTATAGATCATTAGCCCATTAAATGGAAAAGGGGAGCACCACTGAGTATAAATATATTTTTCATAGGCTTCAATTAGGCCACCATAAACGACTCTTGTAACTCTTTCTATTGACCCAGCAGTCTAAATATTAAACATTAGTATAAGCAACATTTGTTCCAAATTGCTTCTCTTAGAATTTCCCAATGACTTATAATTATGTAGTACTTGGTAGTAAAAGCACAAGTGCCAAATTGCTCTTATTATTTCTATTTATTTCAGTGTAACAAATAGCACCTACTCACAACTCAAGGTGCTTATATATTATTCATAAAAGCACAACAAAAATTGGCAGTGAATCAACCACTGCATAAGACCAGGTGATTAGCTGGTCTGAATTGGCATGGTTCAGGGAAGCCAAGACAAGTCTATGAGTTCCCTGAAGTCACTGGGGCTATGAAAATTTCTGGTTGTTAAGGATCCAGCCAAAGGACTCTGCAAATCACATTTCACCCCTTTAATTTTCCAGCTTCAGTTGGAACAAATGAAGCAGCAGTCAATGAAACTTCAGCCATGAGGTTTCCAAGAGCAAATTTTACTATTTTAATTACTTGAACTTCTGTGATGATTGATTTTTTTTTTTTTTTAGTTGTTTCAGCCTGTGAATCACTTGTGAATTCTTTGTGATGACTCCTGCTAAAAGTAGTTGATTTTCATGCTGTACCTCATCACTTCAGGCATGTGGCAAGGTTCCCTCTTCCTGACTGTGTACCTGCTGAGCCCATTGGCACTTCCATGACTTGAGCATTCCCAGTCCTGCTCCTTTCTATCAATGTTGTGAACACAGTTTTACTCTTATAAAAGTTTGCAAGGAGAAAGTGAAAGATGTTGTAATGCCACTAAACCATCACTTTTTTCATGCAAAAGTCTGTGAATTCTTTTTCTAGTAAGTACTCAATTCTAGTTTCAGTTGCCTTCTCCAGGAAGGATTAGTAGAAAAGAAAGACCTGAAAGAGTATTTTGAAGGTCGATCCAAGATTATTTACATAATAAAGAGGAAAAAGAAATTAATTTCTACAACTGAGAATCTTCTGTTGCAAATGCTCAGAGGCATAGAACAAAACCAAAGTACTCTCAGCCGCTTTCCACTCTGTTGTCAGCATCTCCTCTTTGTTTTCCTTCTGTTGAGTAACTCAGGGCTGCCCTAAATTTTGAGTTAAGAAAAAAAAAGACCACAGAAGAAAACATGATGGCAGTATTCTTTCAATGGTTGTTTTAAGCTTTGCATGTTTTACGTGAATTAACTTAGTTAGAAGGTGCTGGTCACTGGCAAAAAAGTCTTCCTAATCTGTGCTTTCCATGTCAACAGAAGTGATGTACTGCACCAGTTTGTAAAGGAATCATTACAAATAGTATTATCAGAAAGACATGTAGTTTCAGGTCTTTGCACACTGCCAGAGAAACACGTATTCACATAATATAAAAAGTAATCAGAACCCATGGCTTGACTTTACAGCTTACTAGTTTGAATCTGTTTAAAAGTCTACAATGACCTTAATGGCATGCAGTTTTATTTTGGGTCTCACAGTGGCAAGATACTTAAGTACGTAGTGAGTGTTATGTGTTTCAGTAGTTCCATGATGATGTGCTAAGGAGAGTGGTGTGTTTAAAATTCAATGCGTCCTTATATTGCTTAGATTAGTGCAAACTGAGGCTTTGCACTAGTGGAAGTGAGAGCATGTTCAGCCCCAATGTCACCAGCTCAGCAAAATTTAAAAAAAAAGTCAGGTTGGCATTTTCAGAATGTGTGATTTACTTGGATGTTTCTTACGCTTCAATTACAAGCCTACTTTAAGTCATATCATCTAAGGGCTATATTAGCTCTTTTTAGGTAGGAAACCAGAGTCTATTGTTCTGAGACTAAATTAGGACTAGAGGCCAGATTAATAAATAATATGATTCACTTTCCAGAATTCTTAAATGTCACTAGGCAAGTATACATCTGTGAGGTTTATTAGCCTCATTATTCCTGTGCAGAACTGACATCTAAGAGCACAAACAGGAACAAAGACTAACTGAAAAAGAGCCTAATGCTAATGCAGAAAACCTACATACCATTGAATATAGGGCAATCTAAAACCCAGGAATCTATATTACAAGCATCTTTATTTTTTAAGCTCTAGCAGTCCAGGGAAATGCAATTACTCTGTGACCCTTATATTAAGTTGATCCTTAAATTAAGGTATTTTGGTTCCCATTTTCTCTTTTTGAGGGCCAAGGACTATAACCCAGTTAAAGCAACCACTCGCTCCTCCATGTGTGTGAGCACTGATAATCCTGTTCCCCAGTCCAGTTCACAAGAAATCTGTTTTCAAAGCCTATGAAGTTTCAGAGGTATTGAGTGGGAGAAGGGTGAGAGCCAACAGGCCTCACTGTGTTGGCATCCTTTTCTACAACATTCCCAAAAAGAACTGGAGGAAACAACTTTTTTTTTCATGTCAGAGGATGTCTGTAGCTGGAGGGGCCCTTCCTGCTTGTGCAGCTGGAGTAATAGGAAGTACTTACAAAATGGCTGTGCAGGAGTTAATGCTCTCCAGTGACACTGGCCCACTGAAAGATATCGTAAAGAAAAAACAGTAATAGTTTTTCTTTGCTAGAATGTCTCTTTATAATAAACAAGAGAACATTAATCCCACACTGCTTCATGCAGATCTCAATACCTCTGGCTGTGGCCAGCAGTTAGTGCAGTATGGGAAATCCTCAGGAGCAGTAAGCAAGCAAGTGATGCAGAAATTAGCTCAACCCATAGTCTTTCTCCCATCTCGGGTCTTGTTTGCATGACCCCACACCAGAAAAGGGCCAGATTATTTGGACTGCTCAGACAGAAGTCTTACACTCTGGTAAAATTTGCCGTAGTCTGTGTTAATTCAGACTGGCTAAGCCAAGTTAACTACCTTGATTTAAACTGCCAGAGGAAAAATGGCATCTTGGGTTTTAACTTGGGATAGTACTTGCTATGAACTCCAAGTTCCTCGGTCATCTGTTACTTTAACTGATAATCTCAGTTAAAATCTTAGTTGTCTTGGTTTTGCTGTTATTATAGTCTCAGGTAGGAAGCTGTTATAGGCTTGGGTAGGAAGTACCAGCAACCCAAGAGAAGAACATTTTCTTTTTTTCTCCCCCCGC
>NW_009620274.1:0-17821 GCF_000690535.1 Cariama cristata
AAGATGGATGGATAACAATATTGACCAAACTGCTATGGAGCTGTAACACTCTTTTGAGCCTTCTAGCAGGTCTACAATTTCTTGTGTTCTCCAGAAGGCGTTTACGTACTTCATCAGGCTTAATGAGAAAAGAAATCCAGTCCTTATTAAACCCTTGCCATCATTATGCCCTGGATCCTCCTATTGTAATTTTGGGTGAAGAACAGAATGAAGAGTCATTCTGAAGGAGGTGTCCGTTATCCGTTGCAGGTAGTACAAAATAGATCAGAAATCTCCCAGGGAAGTGGATGAAGTTTTGCTGGTTTCAAAACAGGAAAGTGAGCTTTCTGTGCTGAGATCCTTCATGGTTCCACCACTGGTCTTAATATGCTTTTTAAAATTCAAGTTGCTTCAGATCAAAGCTAGAAATTCTCATTTCCTTCCTTCGGCTAAAAAGTCCCTGTGTGTTACTTTTTACCTCTTGAAGGTGAAGTTACCTTTGATTTTGCAGGAAATATGTCCCTACTATACAGTCATTAGACATTCGCCATGGAAATGAATTCACCATTCTTCCCGTTTCTCTTGCCTTGCCTATCCCCTAAATTAAGAGTTTTTTGAAATTCTTATTCTGAAATGTCTCAGATTCTTAAATCTCATTCTTCAGGGTCTTGGAAATTTAAACAATTGTCTCTGTGTTGTTAGGATGGTTTTAAAAAGAAAGCTGGCCCTGCAAACTGTTCTCCCCAGAGATCAGAGAATTTTGCTTGATCGTGTGTGCTCAGAGTAGTCATCTGCATGTGAATTCCCTGGCTGTTGCTGTTTCATGACTTAGAAAGAGATGATGTTTCAGGATTAGAGGTGTACCATGGAACTGTTTGGTTGTCTCTCCATGCCATCAACACTTAGAGATGATTAGAGGCGTACCATGTAACTGTTTGGTTGTCTCTCCATGCCATCAAAAAGCAACAGCAGCTGGATGTGAGTTCTTGAGCTCTAAGATCTTATGACTGATACAAGGTAATCTCACCTCTGTGGACAATACTTCTGCTAGTTTTAGGATCAGAGAAAAGAGAAAATAACAGGAGAAAACTACATGCTGGTAACTTCCACTTCATAACTCTGTCTTTTCTCATCTACCCTCACCTTCCTCCTTTCAGAGGCCTCTTTGCAGCTGTATATTCCATCTTCCTCTCTGCTTCTCTCATTATCCTGAAGTCCTTTGTATGTTTCTTTGTAAAGGAAGGAATTCAACTGAAGCTTGCAGATCCAGGAATTTATTGACTGATCTTTTGCCTCCTTATTTTCTGGTAGAAGAAACCATCATGTTTGTCCTTGAATGTGTCTGGTATTGGGGTAGGTTTTGAGGATTATGACAGGAGGAATTACTGGCACATAATTTTCCCTTTCATCCATCAAATGAGCGTCAAATACTTTAGCGGTCAGTAGCCGGCTTGATGCTGAGAAAGCATTTCACAGAGCCCAGCTGCCTTCTCCCTTTTCTTTATTACATAAAAGTTAGCTTTGCTGACAACTTTATTGAGTCAAGGTGTAGTACATCAGTGATACCTTTGAATCCTCTGCCTTTTCTATCGCTTGAAGCTCAGGGATAAGATCTCCCACTTTCTTGTGTGCTTACTACTTTTATAATTAAAGATAGTCATATTTGCCAGAAATTTTTTTAGTATTAAACAATTGTGATTAAAGTATTTGGAGTAAAACTTTGTGTCTCCATGGAAGGGCATCTTTCATCTTTCTTAAAGCGAACCATGCTTCCTTCACACTGTTAGGTTCCACAATCTAGACTATCCTGCTGGTACTACAGGCAGCTGAAAATAATAATGAGGTTGCATATCAACATTTCGGTTTTAAAAATACATGCTGCAAGAAATTACCTGTGCCTAAAAAAGTTGATAGAAAACCATTTCACTGAACTTCATTACGTTGAGTACTTGGAACATCATGCAACATGCTGCCCAGATTCTTGATAAATGAGCTTACTTGCCTATCTTTCTCATTGACTTGGTTGAAATCGTAAAATTGAACATGGCCATTAGCCACATGTGTATCTTTAACGTCCTTTGACTCAGATTGCCTCCTAAAGCATTTGTCTCCATCTGTAAAGTTTTTTTAGACATTGTTTGACTCATAGAAAACCCAGAAAATCATTAGAAGTTTTGAAGTAGACTTAAGACATGGATTTTTTGATTTATTTCATTATTATTTTGGCATTTTGGACCTGAGCTGTAGCCTGCTTGATCCTTCTAACCCAACATAAATATCATGCTGGCTCAGCATTGAGAGAGATTCAGCCTCTTGTTTTTTAAAACTACTTTCATCTCTTCTTTTTTGGTTAAAGGCTCTCCATGCTGGTATAGAGTAAGCCTTTAATTAATACCACATGGAGTGTTTTTTCCCCCAGTAACTGCTCAGTGAAGTCAGTCCGTGTATGATTTTCTCTTTTAACTGAACTATGGGGGAAGCTTTCAATGTAAAATTAACTAGAATTTCATGTATAATTGACTTTGGCAGGAAAAAAGAGATATGTAAAGGTAAGCTACAAGATCTTCTGGTTGCTAATTACTAGTCTTCTTTAAGTGTACCAGTTTAGAAATCCTTGTACTAAATTTAGCTTATAACTAAGAAAATAAATTTCCATCTCCACATGGTCTTCCTTAACACAGGTTTTTTTTTTTTTATGCTCTAGCAAGATGGATTAATGTATGAAATTCTTATCTTTAAGTAGTTAACTCTTAACATTTAGAGATCAGATGTAAATGAATATCAACATTTAGATGAAACATTTATTCAAGAGATTAAGTACAGGTTTGGAGAATGTCAGTGTCTCTTCTTTCTTCATGTCATTATCTGCTCATCTTGAGAGAGCAGGTAAAATGACATTATGATGAGAGCTTTTGGGTCATGCAAGTTTAAGTCTCCTGTGTTCAGGGTTTAGGTGAAACTTTGGTTTTAGAAGGAAACTTCAGTCAATTGACTGAATTTCACATAATTTTGAATTAGTAACCTCTTCATCTTCAGTAAAAATGAGAAAGAAACTTTATGGCAACTTTTGCCTCAAGGCAAGGACTCACTGCAGGGTAGCCCTGCTGAAACAAGAATACGCGCTTCATCAGGTAGTATAGTTGATCTCGGAAGTTCAGTGGCAAAGCTGTAGCTGTATATTTGAGGGCATCCTTGCTGAAAGACTCTGCTTCTCAAATTTTCAGCTGTCTTGAATGTGCTGCCACTCTTTATTTTAAAATTGTGGCACTGTGCAGTTACTTGGAGCAGAAGCTGATAAGTAATTTTTGGTGTGCCTGCAAGACATCTTTTGTTCCTTCAGGACTTAGCTCACTGTATCTCATCACTTTCAGGTTGAAACAGAGTCTAGATGTGCAAAATCCACAATTTTGCACAGTATAGAGCACCCAAAAAGTGTTCTCCTTGATGATGACTTCTGGCAGTTGTTGCTGGAAGTTGACTCAGTATACCAACCACATCTCAAAGCCACTTTTCATTTAAATATTATTTACTATTTCCTGAATTGAGGTGATTTCCACTACACATTCGCCCTGTGGAGTTTCACTTGGAGGATGAACTTCATAACTTGATGCCTAATGTTTTAAAATGCTCTGGAGACGAATGCATGAGGAGACGGTGGATCTGTATTCCTTTACTTAATGACTCTTTCTGTGAAGGCAACTACATACAAGGTGACAAAATATGATCTTGGAGAGTGAAACTGACCTTTTTTTTTTGAAGTGCTGGTGGTCACTATGTGTTGTTTCCTTTTCTAACCCTCCCTTTTTTGTACTACATCCTCCCATTCTGTAGGCCTACATTTGGTGTAATGGATCTGGTGTACCACCAAATGAAAGCTATACCTGAAAAGCAGAATGGTGAGAGGAAGCAGTACTTGAAGTATCGGGGTGAAATTGCTTAAAAACTCCAAATCAACTGCCCTTCTCTTTGGCGACTTAAGCAGGTCGTCATGAATATCTGGTTTGGCACTTCATTGAAAGGAAAATACATATCCAATTCTCTTTCCTGGTACTCAAAGCTATTGATCTTCCTTAACTACAAACTCCTAGAACATCTACGTTGCTTTGTAACGACGAAAGTTGTCAGTCAGTGTGAAAATTTCTCAAGCACAGGGACAGAAATTTTGTAAGAACTTTGACTGAAAATGCAGAAAAGAGGGTCATGAAGGTAGACACCGAACCATGACATATTCACAACTGATAAATGTAGAATATGTTGCAGACCTCCTTCAACGAACTGTGCACATAATTGAAGCACACATGCAGACCCGAATTTTTAAAAAAGCAATCTGTAAACTGCTCAAGCTATTTACAAAAATTTACTGTTGGGAAGACACAAAGAGAAAGAAATGTTGCTTTCATTTGCAAGTACTCAGAAGACTTCCTGTGCTGTGACAACTTAGGATTTATGAGCACGTAGACAGAAAGAATGTGCTTTTGGCCCCCAGTGGATCTTTTCTGGCCTTAAGGTATTTTATTGAACCTCAGGTTTCCTCATAGATGATATTCCTCTGTAGCTTGTTAAGCTTCACCATGAAATAAGTTATATTAGAGCTGAACTGCTGGTAGTGTATATGGTGGTGTTCTTTGATTGCTTTCAAAATTTGCCCCTATTTCTTTTCCCCTAGGGTGCACTTTCCCTATAAACCCAAATATTGCATCTTGCAAATACCTTTTTTGTCAGGCATGGGAGATCACTTATCTCCTTTGTATTCCTGATGGCTAGTAAAACTCTGTATTTTGGAGAAGATATTTTCAGCACATTTGTCAGGAAAATAATTTGCAGATTTGCACACCAATATTAAGCTTTATTCATGTAGATTTCTCAGTCCATAAACTGAATGGTTGTCCCAGAACAAAGGCAATGCCTTTAATATTGAGGCCTTTGATCTCTTCTGCTTACTAATGATCAGTTTTGGCTTTCATTGTACTATTCCTTTTGTTCCACTGTTGGATATTTTCCCTTTTTTTCATTTGAATTCTTTTCCCTGGTATCTCATATTAATTTTTAGAAATTATTTTTATGTGACTAACTTTAAGTATTGCATTATTGCCGTGCTAACTTGTACTCTTACATTATACCTCAATATGATATTATAAAATCACCAGCAGCAACCCCTTTCTGTTACATCATTGTTATCCTGTTATGCACAATAAATTTTTAATGGCTCTTGAAGGTACAGTCTTTTCTGCCAGAAAATGTTATTTCACAATTGCTTTCTTTCCATTTAGAGGTAGACTAGTTGAATGGTGGGCATCCTGTTGAGGATTAATACACAACTACTACGGACCACTACTGTTCCGTAAACCTTCCTCCCTAGAACAAGGTGAAAATGAACCAGAACCAGAAGGCATTCTTGTGGTTAGCCACTTTCTTACTCCCGATTCTTTTTGATGTTGAATGATTTACACTACAGATCCATGTTTACAAATCTCCAGATTATTTTGATAATGTGGAAGAATTGCTATAGGTGGAAAGTGTCTGACCCTGTTACCTGTAGCATTTGTGCTGCTTTTACCCAAAGCAGTGAAATTTGAATTTTCACAATGATTAAATGTTGGCTAAGGAGGAGAGAGCACAGAGAAAGGGATAAGTCTTTCAGGACAACCTTGTACCAAACAGAGAAAGTCTTATTGGCAAGGATTAAAAGAAGTCGTTCCTATGAAGAGGGAAATACTTGAATCTAGTGACCACAGATGTTTAAGAAACAATATGAAAACGTAAATCTTTGAAAGATGTGTTCGTCTGATAACAGCACTTTGGTCCCTGCACCTGTAAGCATTCTCATGAGTAATAGGGGAAGCAACCAGAAATAATTGGCATGTCTTTTCTTCTCAATGCAGGTCTGGTCTCCCAGACTTTGACTATCCACGGCTCAAAGAGGGCTCTGAGGAGAGGAGGGGAAGAGATGGGACTCCAAGTGAGCAGTAGGGAGATAAGGAGCAGAGGGGCTTCCTGCTTGCCTTTAAAGAAAGGCACAAATTTGAGTGGAAACACCTCTGTCCTTATTTCAGACTAGACATCTGCTGCTGTCATACCAACTCCTGCTCAGAGCCCTGGCCCTCTGTTAGCACTGTGCAGCATTGCACTTACATGCACTTTAGACTAGATATAAGAAAGAAATTTTTCACAATGAGGGTGCTGAAACACTGGAATGGGTTACTGAGAGAGGTGGTAGGTGCCCCATCCCTGGAAGCATTCAAGGCCAGGCTGGACGGGGCTCTGAGCAACCTGATCTGGTTGAAGATGTCCCTGCTCATTGCAGGGAGGTTGGACTAGATGGTCTTTAAAAGTCCCTTCCAACCCAAACTATTCTATGATTCTGTGATTCCATATGCAGCTACTGACACTTTCCAAGCAAAGCTGCAGGACTCACCTGAAGCCCTCTTTTCCTTACAGGCGGATCAGAGTCTTTGGTTTTCTCTTGCAGTTGAACTCCCTCGGAGGAGGGTCATCTTGAACAACATTTTGTCATTGTTTCATGTCTAGCTGCGGACCTGTCACCTACCGTGTTGACAGCTCACTGGCCTCATTAAATGCATTCCAAGATTGATTTTTCTTTACAATTTCTGTGCTAGATGTTTCTTTAGTCCTGTATGTACCATGTTAAAACAGATCGATTCCACTGTACTGTGTAGGGTAAAATAACTAGGGAATAGAAAGCCTCTCTTCCAGCAGGATAAGCAGTTTGGGCACATGTGCTGGCCTTTTCCCCTTAATGTGCTGATAGGACTTTAGTAGCTGAGGAAGTATTTCTTCAACATAATTAAGGCAATTTTTGTTTCTTTCTACATTTCTGTTCCCTATTACCTCTTTAAGCTGCAGGCCTCCTGTCAACCAGCAAACTCCTCTCTCTCTCTCTCTCTCTCTGTGTCTCCCTGGTGTTATCTTTGAGTCTCCTTTTGAAATCTGCTCTCCTGGGCTTCGTACTAAAGGGGAAAAGGTGGGAACGTTTTGGAAATCCTTTTAGTTCAGTAAATTTATTTTTATAAGTCAAAAGCCTTCTTAATTCTCACTAAAATGCATGTTTACATGTTTGGAGGCATACTAGCTATTCCAGTTGTATCCCAGTGTGATGTTCTGTCATAAATTTCAAGGAAGACTTTTCAGCTATGGTAACCTGAATGAACGATCATAAATCTAAAATGCTCCTTTCCAGCCCTTCTGGAGATAACCAAAGAATCAAACAGAACACCAAAATGTAGCCTGTCCTGGTTTTGTATCTCTTGTATTCTTCGTATAGCTTCACTTTATTTTTCCTACATGCTGATTTTTCTTGATTCCAGGTTCTGTATTTAAAGTCTTAATTTATGATTAACAGAGATCCTTTTAATGAGTTAATTCCAAACAGTAACAACCCACTCCCACAACTGTTTGTCAGTTGTGATACCCGGACTTGAATTTGGAGACAGGTCCATACCTCTGTGCGTTCATACCTGTATGTATTATATGTAATACATCTAATGAAATTGGGACTCTGTTCCTCGCTCATAGAGCACGTGAGTGAGGTGTAACCAAAGCATCTACAATCCTTTACACCTCAGCAGTTTTCCCCTGAGTAGGACTGTCACAATAATTATTTCTCTACACCTTTTTTTCCCCATAAAAAAGGGCAGTTACTAACTGCATATACCTGAGAAAATTTGGAAATGAACAATAATATGAACAAGACATTACTTTTCCCTTCACAAACCTTACCTCATGCAGCCAACTGAGAACACTAAGGGTGGGTTGGGTAATTGGCTTTCCTGCATCCCATGCTTTTAATTGCCTGAATATACAATCAGCTCAAGGTACATTTCTTGTGCTGTAATGAATTTTAACATAAAGGTTTATTTCCAGATGGATCAGCACTGGAAGAGCTTTTTGGCTGTCTTATAAATATAATTTAAATTAACACATTGATACCAAAACCTTAACACCCAAGAAATTAAACATAGAATTTATTATGTAATTGCCCGTATTTTATCTGAGAACATCAAGATGGCCTTTGAAAAAAAAATAATGCAGCATTCCCTAGAGTTTCTTTATATTATGGCAATAGATTGACATTAATTCAGGAACTGTTGTAATTTAGATAAAGTTTGAGATACGCCATTTCAGGTTGAAAAAAGCTTATTTAAACCTTCCATAATTTTTAGTTCACTCTTTGCATTTATTTGTGACTTGAAAAAACAAAAAAATGAAGCTCTTCTTTCCTGACACAGTCTTTTGGATTAGAGACATCTATATGAATACAATATGAGGAGTTTTTAAGGTATGTCATTCCTCAGCTGAAAAAGTCCCATCTAGTTACACTGTAGAAGTGAGTGCAACACAGTTCATAGAGTATACATGAACATTTAATTAATGTTGCTGCCGGAGTAAATATGCAGCAGTTTTGACATACCTCTGCAATCCATATTTATAGAAGGTATAGAAACAAATTAGTATGTTGGATGTTGTTTGGGTTTGCACCTGCCTTTGATGTAGCTGTGACTTTGACTGTGTCATTTAACTTCTACGTGCAGCCATTGTCCCACCTGTAAAGAGTGATAATGATAGTTTCCTTCAGATGGAAGTTACAAAGTTTGTAGAGCATGCAAGCTCTTGTGGAGAGAGGTTTTCTGTACCAGAATTATGACGGACAATGCAGGTGCCTACTGTGACACTGCGGTGGGCTCCATTCATTGTCCTGTCCCACGTCGACCTGCCATGTGGACTTGGCACTAAGAGCCAAGTGACTTAAACTTCGCTAGATAAAGCAGTAGTAATTGTATTTACCCATTTCTGTCAAAAGTTTTCGTACCCGCGTATGCAGTGAGCTCGGCAACTTGTGGCATCCATATATTTTTGTGATTGAAGACTATGCCATTTTACCTCTTTCCTCACCCCTCGGAACTGTGGGTGAGTGATCATAATCAGAAATGCAGTCTGCACCTACAGATACATTTTGATTCATTTAATGGTCTTTAATTTAGTTTCAGTCAAGTTTCATTGCAACAAAAGATCTCAACTCAGAGTCTATTGCATATACCTGTTCAAGATTGTAGGAGGTCGTGGTGGCTTACACTCAAACCAGAAGGTTTAATTTTAGTCAACTGTCATATTAGTCAGCTGCCTCTGATAAATGTGCATCTTTTCTGTATTGTTGTAAATGGGTATTTGTCTGCGATACTACTGCATATACTGTATTTCAGGAAAAGCAGAGATTTCTGACAGATGTCCTACATGAAGTGATGTTGCTGGATGGTTTGGCCAGTTCACATCCAGTATCCCAGGAGGTGCAGCAAGCCACAGACATCGACAGGGTGTTTGACTGGATTGCCTATAAAAAGGTGAGACTAATTAAGCCTATCTATCTGTATTTATTAAGTATGTTAGCAGCTATTAGAAGATCATTTTCCATCTGTAAAACAAATGCTGTTGTAAAAATACATACACTACAGTGGCTACTAGTTGGGAAACTTTAATTTGTGTGGAATGTATTTGGAATTTACTACAGTGATTTTAACCAATTACATTCAAAACATACAGTGTCATTAAATGTTATAAATAAACTTGGAAAGCTGTCAAAATTCAGCAAGAAGATTTGGGGTTTTTTATTACTATTTTGTGGCAGTGTCTGAATTGTGTTACATGCTTTAAAAAGCAGAAGGATAGTCTTTGTCATATTGAAACTCTCTAGAAAACTTGTCATGTGCTAAAGTTAAATGTAAAGTTTTAAATGTTTTTTCTATGCATGAGAATTTTTCTGTCAGCTAGTGAAAACTCTGAAGTCATTGCTGAGCAGTGGGAGTGGAGGAACTGCTTTCTGGGGTGGTGAAGGAATATGTCTTAAATCCAGGCAATTTCAAATTGTATTTCGATTAATAGAAAGCCTTTTGGCCAGCTTAGGGACTGAACAACAACTGTGCAGGAGTGGGAGGCCTGCACACTTCAACCTTCTCCATCACATGAGTGGGCTTGCTGTTAGCATATGGCTCAAAAGCTGGTGGTTTCCATCATACTACACGATTATTCTCTGCTATTCTCTGCTATGTAATACTGTGCCTTACTATCATGTCCAAACGTGCTTGGTGTGTGATGCACAGGCTGCTGCCTGCAGCCTTTCGCTATGAAGGCAGTTCTGGAGCTCTCTGCTGATGATTCTGTTACAAGAATCTTTTGACTATCACCTTTGCATTTGATAATGTTTTCTTCTGCATCATTAGCTGCCTAGCATCAGACTGTAACGAGGCAGCAGCAGCACAGCACTGACTCGCCTACTGAGCCTCCAGTTTATCCAGTGCTGATTCTTGGCGAACAAAGAGATGTATCCTCTCTGGTAGTCATCAGTTATTCCCAGTCAGCAGTAACTTTGACTTGATCCTCTTCCTTGAAAGGATCTTATACCTTTAAGGATGGGCAAATGAGAGTGTGTGTGTGTATATGTCCATGTAATAGGTATAGCATGTGATATGCAAACACAAAATACTTGGGAAAATATTTTAAAATGCTGGAGTTGCTCAAGAGCCCAAGTAACATTTCCAAGAATCCCTTAGCTGGCTTTGAAGACACTACTCTTGGTCAATTAAGCTATAATAGCCAGCAGCTTTTAGCATACTGAAGTATTCTCATTGTTTAATGTTTCCATCGTATGTTTGCTGGTGATAGCTGAACCTTGGTAGGTTCAGAGGCTTCTCCCACGTCAGTATCTTAATATTTCAAGCTAATTATTTTTTCTAATTAATATGATAATAGTAATGTCACACAGTAAACTGTAATACTTGATACTTTTCATCTTAGGAGCATTTTGCAAACATTAACTAATTTTCATTTACATTGAAATGACAAATAGGACAGGAGGACGCATCTGTATACTGTTAGCTGTTTTATGCAGGCTAATAGGATCTCTCTGCTTTCCGTGAAGATTAGAGTATGATCTCTATCCTGTATCTATCCATTTAAAGGTTCTTTTTTCAGTGTAACAGTGGCCATGTCCAGTGGATACGGCAGCCTCTCCACTTGACTGCTCTGATGGCAAACTCTCCTGGACCCCAGGTGACACTGAATGTGCGCATAGCAGGGCCTGATCCTGTAAATTTTGAACCCAGTTACCAGATCTAGCAAACCACCTTGAGGAATGACAATGGAAGAATTTACTTACACACCTTCATAGTTAAGGAGATTAAAAGATGCACACTTTCACCCATGAAGTCTTTGTTTTCCTGTCTGATAATTTATCTGTCTGCTATTCTCTGTAACCATTCATCCTTTTGTTTTAGATATAAGCGATATCTAATAGGAAGAAACTTTCCCGACTGACTTGATAGCTGCTCTTTTCACTGTTTCTGTACCTTCCTCCAAACACCTGACACTGTTTCCTTCTGAGGATAAATTAGAGTAAACTTAAGATGTTGTAGATCTTACATTGTTTCATTCCTATGTAACCTTATAGCTTGCACTTAAAATCAACTAGGGAAACAAGCTAATTTATTAGATCGCTAGAACATTTGCCTGTTTTTCTCTCTCTCTAGTGTCTGGCAGTATAAATACTGTGATGAATGGTATGTCAATAAAATCCAAACTGTAAAATTACACTGAAGGCTTTTACCTGGTCAGGCATGTACTCAAATATTTTCAGGTGCCTCAAAGCCCTCCTTACAGAATGAGCCCAGCTGGAGGGATATTATTGCTGGTGTTTCTGGGATGGCTTTTTGGTTGTTTGCTGACTGATTTTTTTTAAATTGCTGTCAAGTATTAAGTTCTTGGGAATTTTTTCTATTGACTCTAGTAAACTTTGGATCAGGACCATCAGTGAGGACTTTTCTGCTGTCTTAAGTAAAATGTTCATTTTTAAAGAGTGTAGCACTGTGTGACGTATCTTTTCAAAATGGGAGTTTTTTCATTCTCTCTTTTTTTTTTATTTTTAAAAATGTCTGTCTTGTGCTCCCTGAGATCTTGGATTGTCCATGTGATCCCTTTTCTTTCTTCACAATTTTTTACACGATATTGAAATGATGAAAGTTTCTCCCATCTAATTTTTGTTCAGTGAAATGACAGTCGTGGAATGTCATTGTCATTTCATTGTCTTTACTGTCATCAATATGGCATAAATCAATTAGACACCGTTAAAGTGCCCATCTCTGCTAGATACTCAGCTGTCATTTTAAAGATATGCCTCTTTCTCTTTCTATACACTTCAGAGATGACCACTGAAACTGTGCTATTTAAATGCCTCAGAGCTGAATATATTTTTTGTTTCCACTTTCTTGTCCTTGGTGATTGCACATGTTAAGATATCTTATGACATAAACCCCTGAAGAATGGCATTCAGGTAATCCCACAAGCAGAGTGAAACAGATGCTACAGCCCGGCAGCACACAATGTTTTTCCACTTATACTGTTGAGGGTAATGTTTGCCTCTTTCAAAAGCATCATACTAGTCATTCTTCAGATTGGAGCGTGTCATCTTCCTCTAGGGCCACAAATATGTAGAGAAAAATGAGAAGTCGTGATAGTTCATTAATAAACAGTACTGGTAGATGATTCAAGGCTCTCAAGGTACATCAGAGAGTGGGTATGTCTTCCTAGTGCAGCTGGAAGTGAGATAGTGTCCTCCCACGATGACGGGAAAAGTGGTTATATCCCAAGTGCAGTAGGAAATACAGCCTGTTGAACACAAGAGTGGATCTGAGAATTGTTAAATCAAAGCACAAAGCGTGACAGCCTTTCCACACCAGAAATAACTGACAGCAGGAAGCCCTGGAGAGCTGCATCACCAGAGGAGGAGAGAGTGCAGCAAGAATAACATGAGAAGCAAGAATCAGCAAGGAGCAAGCGGCTGTAATAAAATGGAGAAACAAGACAGCTGCATCTCAAAGGGAGCAACCAGAGCCAGAACAGCGCGAGGGAGAGAGATCCCAGACAGAACTAAAGGAGTCATAGCCCTAGATGAGCAGTCATAGCCAGATAAGAGAAGGGATGAAAGGGCACCAAGGACACTGTAGAGAGCCAGATAATATCTGAAGTTGTTCCCGTCAGCCTGCTGCATGCTTTGAAGTGTGCTAGTTGAAGATTCTGGCAGCAATCAGAGCAGGCAAGACCAGTGTGATGGAGTGTAACTATAAAAGTACCCCCAGTAGAATATGTCTTGGCAAGTGACAAACAATAATCAAAAGAAGGAAGAGGATGACTGGAATAGGGAAGAATATTCCTTTTTTTCCTTTCCTGTAAGCAAAATTAACTTCAGCAGTGAGATCAGTTACTGGACCTGGCTTTGTAATGCAAACAATTCATTATTTCGTAAACCTTTGTATGTATTATTTCCTTTTCCTTCTTAACTCTATGCCACTTTAAAAATGCTTTTTCCTGCTTTCTGTGTCGAGTGAGGGAAAGAAGGTATATTTCTAATAGTAATGAAGGGAGACCATGCTCCCTGCCTCCCCTCAAAGGCAATGTTCTGTGTTAGGAAATCTGTTCAACTAAAAATTTTCACAAATTAAAATGCTCAGCTTCCCTATGTGTTGCAATAACAGTTCTGGCAAAGGAGAATTTAAGAAATTGAAAGCAGTGGCTTGCTCAGCCTTTTGAGTGTAATTCTCTGAAAATTTACAGCATAACGTGTTCTGTGAGAATGTGGAAGAACAGGAGCGCTAACTCTATCACTGGAAAGGCTCTGTAAAAACTTTGTACTTTTTACTTCTTTTCCTTAGGCACTGGGAAGGATATTGGCACTGTAATACCAAAATAAAACAAAAA
The DNA here is from genome assembly GCF_000690535.1 of Cariama cristata. Lineage (NCBI taxonomy): Eukaryota > Metazoa > Chordata > Aves > Cariamiformes > Cariamidae > Cariama > Cariama cristata. The sequence continues at coordinate 13,741 of NW_009620274.1, forward strand.
AACCCCACAAAACATGTATTCTGCCCAGTAAAATTGGGAGTAGTATCAGAGTGAAATCCATGAGTGTGATGAAATTGTGACAATGTGCATCTATGAAGTGATCGCAGAAGAGTGAGAGCAGCTGATTAACAGTGAAAGAAATACTGGATAAATACTTTTAAATAGTAAAATATAGTAACAGAAGTTTTATTTTTAATTATTCACTTAACTAAATCAATAACATAAGATGTTATAAGCTAGTTAAAAGTCTTACAATACAATACAGGTGGCTTTGCAACCCACTCCCTTACTGCAGTGTAAAGGGAGAGCTTTTTGTTCTCCCTGACTAATTTAGCTGTGATCTCGTCAGTGAGTGCCATTAAGTCCTGGGCGCCCGTTTGCGTGATACTGGTTTCTGTTCCGTGACTTGTGAGTGCAGCAGGTCAGTGCCCAGATTGCAGAAGGTGCTTTCAGGAGCCATTTGTTCGTAATGCATTGCGACAGAGGAAGTATCTTGTAATGAAAATAATTTCCTTCTGTTTAGATAAAAAGGTTGTAGGTTATCATTGCTTCTAATATGAAAGCCGTTGAAACTCGGAGTTGGTAAAACCTTTAGGTTCAAGTTCAGAGCAGCCCCAAGAGTGCCTGACTTAAAGTATGCAGGCTGTCCCACTCCAGCAGGTGGGTGCTAGTGCAGAAAAACAGGCAGGTGCTTCAAGATACTTAAAATACCTCTATTGAGGCATCTGAGCACCTTCCTGACTCGAAACAAATGCTTATTAACCTTTTACACTGTTTGATATATGCTAGGATACTATTTTCTGAAGAAGAAACATAGAAACCACTCTGTGTGGTATATAAACAGCTACATATCTACAGTGCTTCAGGAACATTACATTCCCAATGCTGGGGAGAGCTGTATATGGGTTTGATTGGAAATAATCAGTGGAGCACAACTGTTAATAAAAGCATTTTATTTTAAAGAAAGAGCTCGTTAGACTGGATTGCTCAAGGTAGAGCAATTGGAAAGATGCAACCTGTTGTGGTACAAGACTGTCTTCTGCCTGTTCCCTGTCGAAAGGCAGTGGCGAACGGCAGCTCCCCAGGGCTGGAGGAAGCGATCAAAGCAGAAATGGCAATGGTGGCTCAAAACACTGTGCCCTGCCATCATTTCTCATACTTCTTTCCCCAACAGAGAGTAGAAGGAACAGAATAGTGCATCTTTGTCTCCAGTGTTTCCATGGCTTCATATAAAGTGTTGATAAAGATGGGTATACTCTGAGGTACCAGCCTATGCACTAGAGTTCCTGAAATGTGCTTGCCTTTTCTGCTTTTCCATCTCTACTTTGTAACAATTGTTTTCAGCAAAGGGCAAAGCAGAAAGTACCTTTGTAAGCCTTTGCAGGTAGTTTCTGTTTTTTTCCTGAAGGAGTCCAAAAAACAACGATACCCGAGTAAAGGCAGGGGATGCCTTTTGCTGACACACATCCCAGTTCAGATCAGTAAAACAACAGCAACAATTACAAGTGTTAAAGTAATTTGGAACAAATTGTAAGAATTGGAAATAGAAAATAAACTGGAAGTAATGAAATACAGTAAAAGGAAAAAAACTTGACATAACAATATGATAAATATTTTGATTAAAATATGATCCTGCAGGACCGCTATTCAGGAGGGAACTATCTGGAACAACCACTGCCACACTGTTTTATTGTTGTTGTTTTTTAAAGGTATGTTTAAGTACTGGTTAATTTCTGAAACTTAAAAGAGGTATTAAAAGAGAGAAAGTAGAGTGGCGTGTTTAATTATAGTTAGTTGCAAATCAGTCTTAGGCAAATGAATTGAGATTCTTATGTGGTATGTAGTGAACTGGAAAAAAAAAGGAATATTAATTTTCATGCTTCAGTGAAACAAACCTAGTCAAAAGACCTGGTTTCAATCTTTGATGAGATTAAATGTGTGGTTAGTAAAGATAAATTGTGTTGAGACATAGACTTTTAAAATCTTTGTTTTGTTATGGCATAATACTCTAGTTAAAAAAAACCAAACAGACAGTGCCATACCATATCACTACAGAACACGTTGACTTGCTTAATAGATAGCTATCAGATCATACTGGTCCCCAAAGTAGTCATTAATGGAGAATCATCACGAATTCTGAGCTTTATTTTACTTAATTTGCTTTTGCATTCTCTGCAGAGCTGGTTGGTAAAATGGTGATGCATTTCCACTTTGAAGTGAAGTAACTGTGATGGGGTAAATACTTCTGTGAGTATTCATTGTAAAAGGGAAAATCTTTGTCCGTTACTCCTAATGGAAAACACGGATTTGTTGAGTCAGTTTTATTATTACAAGAGATTCTTAATACAGTGGATTTAAAGATGCGCTGGTTTATTCACTACTTAAATTCTGATGATGGCCCATCTGTGTAAATAATGTCATCAACTTCTTGTGTTTGTCCATCCTTGAAGATTTCCTCGTACAGGCAGTTAATGAAAAAGTATAACGTGCTTTTGTCCTTGTCAGTGGTGTCAGAACGTGTAAGAGAGATTTTGGTGGTGAGGCTAAATAAAACTCCAGTTGTAAATGGAGTCCCGATAGCATTTTGTCTAGGCAACTGATAACGTTTCATTATTCAAGGAAAATGATGTGACAATATCCATCTGAAGAACATGATTACTTATGGTCATTTACCCCTAAATTTTGTTCTTTGTGTCATGTTCCTAAAATTTGCAGAATTTATGTCTAAGACAAACATTTCACCAAAGCTCATCTTACCATCTGATTTTGGTATTATCCAGCTCTAGAACAGCTGTCTTTGTCAGAATAGAAAATTATTATGATTTCCCAGTGTAAAGCTCTCCTTGTATATAATGTTGCTTTATCAGTGATGTTTTGGCATCAGATAAAATGGCCTTACAATCTATAAAAACAACATAAGATGTGTTTATACATCTTTGGTTATTTAGCACAGTACATTACAGGTTTATAGGTGTGTTTGCTGATTTTAAAAATATTGGCTCATCCACACTGTAAGTAAAGTTTTACAAATAGTATAAGTTTAATTTGTTTATTAAAGTATATCCTGATTTTATTGCTGAGTATCAACAACATGTTAACATGTGCACTGCTTGATAAGCAAATATCAATTTGAAATTCTGTATTATTTTAAAAAGTAAAGAAGACAAATTAATTTTTTTTTCTAGTCTGCACTGTTAAAATCGAGTAGGGATAGTTTTTTTGGGCTCCTTTTAATGAATATAGTCCTTTACTCTTTAACAGTTTATTGCCAAGTACAGGGAAACCAGACAGATCCAAATTCAGCCAAGTACATAGTTACTTGCTTAATTTTATGTGTGTAAGCTGTGGAATTTAACTTAGGTTGCTCATGTGCTTAAGGTATTTCAGGGTGTCACTAAATGATAGCTTGGACTAAGACCTTCAGGATTAGGCTCATATTGTCACAGTTTGTACTAGTATGCTGTACCGTCTGCGTATACCTACCTCCTTCCTTACTTCTTCTTAAGGCATTTACGTGGGTTTTCCAAAGGGAAAGCCTCTAGGAATTCATTTGAACATTTTTACATTTCTGCCACAGGGAGGAAATCATAGGCAGATGTTTACTTATTTAAACAGATACGTTCTGTTTTCCTAATCAAATAAGGAAGCATTCACTCATCAAATTCACATGCAGTAAGCTTCGTTTTTCTTGTAGTATTTGGAGGTGCCATTGGAGAATACAGAAAATAGCCAAGCTGATGTGTTACAGTGCTCAGTTTCTGAAAATGAGAGATTTAGTGCTGGTGACTCATGATACAGTCTAATTAATTCCCTGAAAAGAATTTCTCAGTGAGTGCTTCTGCAGTTCCCAGAGATATTTTGGGTAGAGGCAGCTGAAGAATTCCAGAGAAGGCTTTGCCATTATTTCTGCTCTTACAGCTGGATAGAAGGATGTTAGCAGAGGTCTCTCAGGAGGCCACCACAGTACCGTGTTGTAACTGATGGTGTGAACAGGACACTCTTATTGCACTACTATCAGGGTAAGGCTGCGTACCATGAAAGATGGTTCAAATGAGAAAGGCAGAAAGGAAAAATACCTTTC
>NW_009620274.1:17852-28902 GCF_000690535.1 Cariama cristata
TCTCTGTGGGACCTGAGGAATGGCTGGACAACTTCTCTCAGGGAAAAAGGAAAAAAGCAAGAGTTTATGTTAATATGTTTGCTTAAGGAAGCACAGTTTAAATGCAACACCTGGGTTTGAAATTGGTTACCCAGTTTTCAGTTGTACTTACAGGTGAACTAAGGGATGTCTGTTGTTTTGCTTAAGGTCACACTGGTCGCTCAATAGACATTACAGCCAGACTTCTCCCATCTCTTGGTCCTCTTCTTTAATGTGCTGAAAGTTACAATTCAGTTAGTGCACTACATGTGGTGTAACACAGCAGCTTAATTGACCAAGTTTTTAAATAATTCATTTACAGACGTATACATTATTCTGTATCTACATTTAAGCAAATTCTTCAAATGTGATGTAGTCAAAACATATTTTTTTGTGTTAAATTTTTCTAAGATTTGACAGATTTCATTTTGCTTTTTATTTTTATGTAAAAGTTCTTTTTAAAATGTCACATTTTTGCTATATGTTTGATATACATTGTTCTTTCACTTTAATTCATGCTGTGTTTTTCCCAATAAGCTAAATTTCATGGGGCATCCAGCTGTGGTTGCTTAGTACCAACAAAGAATGATTGTTTTGGAAAATGTGACTTGGATATTACTTGTTGGCTAGTGTTCGCATTACAAAAATAATGTGCAAATGTGCATTCTTTGTATGAATGTTTGGTAGTATGCTGTTCCAATATTTGAAATGAACTTAAAATCACAGAATTATCGAAGATTTTGAGAAATGAAGAATAATGTATGAATTCAGGAACATTGAACTGAACTGAAATTGTACTTGTTTACTTAAGAACCCATGTGATTGTCGATACCCTTAGGCTTCTATTTGACAGAGTACTCTAAAAATATGTTCAACGTTTTAAAGAAAAAAACCCCAACCTGTATGCTGCTTTTATTACATTTTTAGTTCTAAAAAATATTTCTTCAGCAGTTTCATGAAGCAAAGATACATTTTAACCATTATTCAAAACATACTAGCCAAAATTTGAACGTTTTTGTGTGATCGGAAATGATTCTGCTAAGGTAGTTCGTGCCTGACTTGGGTGTATACAGCAGGTATGGCTCTGGCTTACTGGGTGAGGGGCCACGTCATGGCCCAAGTGTAAAGGGGGAACTCAGGTTTTTAAGGATGTAGGGACTTTCCGGCTGAAGAATGGGTTCATTCCTATGCTCAGTTTATTCTTTGTAGCAGATAGGTTGCAGGAACTATCAGTTTGAGGTAGGTACGTGGGAAACACTGAGAGCTGAATTAGTTGTTAGAAGTCTGCAGAGCTGTGGTATCGCCTGCATCTTCCAAAGGTACCCAGATGTGGAGGTGCAGAACTTCTGGCAATGGGACGTAGGCTGCCCTTACAAATGGCCGTTGTGCCAGAGGATTGCTGGGGTAATGTACAGAAAGGGCTCCAGGGGAAGTCCTGGGAGCTATAGGCTGATGAGTTTGACTTCTTTCTCTGGTAAGGTGGGGACTTTATACAAGAAAAAGTTTAAGATAACTGAGCACATGGATATATATGTTGGTCTTGCCTGGACATAACTACTGCAAAGGGAGATTCTGTCTCGCTAACCAGCTGGAGTTCTTGGGGGGAGTCAGTAGACACTGGATTAAAAAAAGTCTTTGACAAGGTACCTTGCCTATAACTCAGGGTAAATAGTTTAAGGAGGGAACTATTTAATGTGTGTGTAATGTGACTGATTCATTAAAAAAAAGGGAACTAATATAGATCAGGTATGTATTAGTAGCCATCAAACTTTGTATATCGATTCTCATCTTAAATCAGGAGCTCTTTATGAAAGAATATTAGCTTTGTGAGTGCCTGTTTGTGGTCTGAGCCTTGATTTAATCAATGAAGATGAAGGTGATTATAAGAAATTACTATTGATAATAATAGCTCTAACAATAGTATGAATAAAATCTAATGTAATTGGGGTAGAGGATACAGTAACTCACATTTCCCTTAGCTAGGGAGAAAGTAACCCTAATCTTGAATTGCAGGGATACCAGCATACAGGAAAATAACTATAGGCCTCCTATCTGTGTCCCATTGTATTTGAAAAACAAGTTGTGGTATTATGTATTCATCAAGGCTGATTTTGAACTGACTACTGCAGAACAGAAGAATATTAATAAATCACTTGTATTCAATATTGAGGGTTTTTTTGAGGTGTTTTTTTTTTTTTTTGAGAAAAGGAACAGCAAAATGGATGGGTTGAGGTTTTGTAGAAAATTGACATATTGAATTTTTTTTTTTTTAGAAATTCAGTTGTGCATTTTGTGTTGGTAGTCCATGCTCCTCTCCTCAGCACCTCACTCCCTGCTTACACCTTGGATACCATGGTGTTTTTCATACTGGGAAACTTCCTGATTTTAGTTTTTATGCCACAGAAGGGATCGTTCTGAACTAAATCAGAATATACAGTTTCATGCCTAAACAAGGATGACGAGGTGGACATTCAGTGAAGAAGAGATATATTGAGGTCTGTGTAATTATTATTACATATATTTAGTGTTATGTGAGATAAATGGCTAGGTGAGCCTGCAAGATGCTGTCCCAGACTTTGCAAATTCAGGGAGGTGTTTTTGTACTGTTTACGCTTTCACATTTTCTAAGGTTGCTCCACAAATTGTAGGATAAAATATCTTCAGAGGGATTAATGTCATCTCTCTTGGGATGTTCACTGTGTAGGCTCCTGCACTTGACCAGTTCTCCAACCTTCCTGTATCATCAGTGAAGATAAACAGGCGCTTTTAGGGTGAAATTCATCTGTCCTGTTTCAGATGCATGTCTTTGGATGAGATGAACTGGGATGAGCCGAAGTGCTTGCTTCTCTCTCCATTGCCTTTAAAGGGAGTCTAGGCAGCTGGCTTAGCTGTTTACAACTGAACGAGCATCTGACAGCTACAATGTAGGCATCTGCATTCAGTCAGATGAATCTGAATCCTATGATTAAAACAAAAACAACAAAACACACAAAAGGAGAACCAAAAAGGAAAAGAGAAGTTGATGTTCTAGGAAAAAATGGTGAGTTTTGGTGGGAAGGAGAATTGAAGAGCTATGCTTTTTCTGGGTCAGCCTTTTATGGTCTGTCTTCCTTCCCCCACTCCAACGCATTTACAAAATAATAGATTATTTCGCCCTCACAAGAGTCAACTGTAGTTCATGGTTTCTATTTTGTGTTTGTGACGTTTTTCTCTCATGAACACTTTTTAGAATGCTGACATAATTTTTGATCCTTAAAAGAATAATGCCGAATGAGTTTCCAGCTCATTTGTATCTCTTCGCATGCAGCTGCTTGCCCTTGACACCTAGCTTCTGCATAATCCTATGTGCTGGTTTACTGATGTTTATATTGTTTTCTTCACTGCAACTGCTTCTCCAGTTCATTATTTCAAGTGCTTTTCTTTACCGTCTGCTCGATACAGAACATCCACGTTCAGCTAGGAAGCACTCTGCCCTCTCTTCATGGCCTTCTCTTGAATACCTACCTTTGCTGGTTTTCTTATACAAAAGTATGACATGTAGAATAAACTGAGAGATGTTATATGTTATTTGACTGTGTATATAGAAAAGGATGGTGTCGCACCAGTTTTATATCTCCACAATTCAGAAATTCTTGGGAACTACTTACTAGTGGAGAACTTTTGTAACAGAGTGGGGAATCAGTCTCTGTATGGCCTTTTTGAAAAATGCAGTTGAATTCATCTCACTTCACTTTAGATGTCTGCAGCGCAGATATGTACATATGAGCTAGTCACCCAAGGCTACTTTTGGAGTGAATTACAAGAGATGGGTGCTTTTAGGGTACAATTCTCCCAATCTCTTTGGAGCTGTACTGTAAGATGAGATAAAGTACACCCAGAAGCGACTGGTGCTGTCCATTTGACTGTAAAGGAAGTCTGAACAACTGAAGTAATTGTAGACACAGATGCTGCAGATACCTGCATTGAGTCAGCTCTATCCCCTCCTCTGTGGCTGTATAACAGTACTGTGTTGTATGCAGTAACCATATTTTTGTGGACTCATACATAAGGCTTACTTTTTTTTCCATTTGGTACTTCCTTTTGTATAAGAAGTTATTACAGGATGCAAGTTGCAAGTGAAACAATTGATTTAAGAATTCAGGTATAATAAAATTGGATCATTCAGTAAGTCAGAGAATTAAATTAACTTACAGTAATTATGATCTGTAGTGATGCCACAGGATCAAAACATGTAGGAGTGGGTCTTTAAAAATTACTTTTATTTAATCTGAGATCAAGGTTGCCATCATGTTATTTTATGTTGGCATGGAGAAAATTAGACCGAATGCCTTAACTGTGACTCTGCATTTTGTAGATTTCAAAGACAAGTTCAACTCTCAGATATAAACAAATTTTGCTCCTAATTTTCATTACGAATGGTCTTTACCATGGTGTGAGTGTGCAAACAAGTTTCTTCAGGGAAAGAAAGAGGATAAACTTGCAACACATCATCCAGTGTTGGCTAATTGCCCATGAGCATGCCTTTTCCCAAGAGCACTTTGCAGAAAAGGACTGTGTATGCAGTTAATTTCCATGGAGTAGCTGATGTGTTCTACCTTCCTTTCCTATAGCAGTGGAGTCCCAGTGCTGAGGCTGAGGAAGCTTTGACTGCATCGTAGGTTATATGAGGAGCATGCTGGGTGATCTTTGGCAAATGATTTCGCTATGATGTGCCTCAGTTTCCCTTTAATTTGCAGGATATCGATATCAGTGTCTTCCAAAGCACTTTGACATCTGCTAATGAACAGTGCTTCACCAGACTCAGGCAGTGCCACTAATCATTGACTGCATCTAGTGTATTTGTCTGAGTAGACTTTTATTAAGATGGGGTACAGTGGCTTAAGGTGAGTTAGATTTTGCACTGACAGGAACATGGGTACATTTTTTGAATGGGAAAGAAATGCTTTCCACTAGACATGTTAAATCAATGTGTTTTACCTCTTAACAAGGTACTGAGTCATCCACTGCCTGGAGGGAAGCACTTTAAATCATCAATAAATAGCCATTCTGTAGGGGAACCAGATTCACTTCTCAAGACTCCATATGTCATTTCTTGGTGGGACAAATGTTGGCAGAGCACAAGTGGCCCTGAGAGTGAAGTGGGGAGCAGATCAACTGCATGTTGGGGTGTTCAGGCAATGATGCTGACAGGTTCCAAAGGACATACTCTGCAGCAGGACAGGTTTGTTGTGATTTAGGATTTTTCTGTAGGTTGAGGTCTAGGTCAGAGAAACTTTCAGAAGGTATGGAAGCTTAGGTCCTCTGGACTCTGTCTAGTTCACTGCTTGCTAGGTGGGTAGGCAGTGCGAGCATATTGGGCATTCAGATGACCCCAAGGCTACATATTCAATTATTCCTGTAACTGAACTTACTGCACGTGCCGCCTTTACCTCCCAAGACCCTCTGGTTAGGGTCATCTTCCAAGCTCCTTTTTTTAGTAAGCCCCTCTTCCTTATGCCAGTTGTTCTGCATACCTCTTGCTTTTTATCTTTCTGCCTGCAAACCTATTTCTCTTTATCTCCAGTCAGAGTGCCAGTGTTTGCTGCCTTTCCCTTTCCTTCCCAGAGCTGGGAATGCATTGATTGCTTCTGCTCTTATGAATGTATCCCTGTTCTCTGTTCTGCCTGCTCTCAAAGTGCAAGAAAGGTGAAATGAGTGGTTTCCTCCCATGTCTTGTTCCTCCACACCAAGGGTTGCATTTGGTCTCGTTTCTCCTCCCTTCTTCTGAAACAATTTTTTCCTCTTGAGGTTCTCTGGTTTTCTATTTTCCCCTTTTTCTTTGGAATCCCTTCCTCAAATAAGTCAAGAAGGTGTTTGCTTTCTTTGTGTGTGGAAGAGGACAGAGCTGGGACAAGCATATTGTTCTGGAAGCTGTAAGTAGGACTTCTGGGTTTCTGGAAGATAATTAATTGGTAGAAAGTACTTCTAAAGTAGTTATGAAAAGGGATCAATCCTGAGAGAGTAGTCCTGCCTCTGTGCCTTGGATCTATTCAGTCTTTGCTTGCCTTTTTATTTTGTGTGCTGTGTAAAGGCCAACCATAGGTCCATCTAACATGTGGCTAAATGTTTCCTGTACAGGAGAGAGGAATTCTGTAATTTTTTTATGTGTGTCTGAAAGTTCTTGGTCTCTGAATAGAAAAAGACTCTATGAGCAAGATCATATGAAGGTATTTGCTTGCTTGCTTCTCATAGGATTCGGTAGAGTTAAGGTGCCTATATAAATATATGTCAGTTGCTGCTGCATGAAATTTAAACTGTGAGAAAGAAGCAAGGGGATTCTGGAGTATTAACAAGGGAGTAGGAAAAAGGGATGTGTGATGAGTGGAAAAATGTCTTTGTTGTTAAGGATTTAGGCTGATCTCTTTTGTATTTTATATGTTTTTGGTTCTGCTACAGATGTTTTGGGTTGCCCTGCCCAAGTTACTTACAGGATAAATAGGATTTATCTATTTATTAGATTTTTTTTAATCTTCTGTTTATCTGCTTAGGCAGGTTCTGTTTGTCTGCTTAAACATCTCTAAGAACTTTACTCATTCTGTTCCTCTAGTAAAATAAGGGTAATAATGCTTCCTGACCTATGGTCTTGTCTGTTCAGCTAATAATCTGTTTCGATAGGATTGTTTTCTATGCTGCTCTGTGTTCCAGATGTGATTGATCTTCCAGTAAGATATGTACCACCATAAAAACATACCATAGTGTTAATAATGCAAACACCATCTTTTGATTTATCCATTGTTCAGTTCTTAGAAGCACCTACAAGCATCTCCTCAATTAATGACTTTTTTCTTTTCTTTTTGCTAACTATATATTATTTGTTGTTGCTGCCTATGTGAAGAACTTGTGATGTTTTCTTACAATTCACTGATAATTTAGGAATCTTTTTGATTTATGTCATTATTTCAAATGTTCGTTGTTACAGATAATCCCCTCAGTAGTTCAAAAATAGCCATTATACAAAAAAATCAGTGGAACGTGTAAAATGGTCTAAAAATTGGACAACTGTTAAATTCCAAAACTATTCTGAACTTTAATCTAGCAGGAAAAGACATAAAATCTTGCTTTGAAAGCTGAAGCTAGAGAAATTCAAATTAATAAAAAGATGCACCTTTTCACTGTGAGAGTAAGTATTAGTTGTGACAAGTGATGTAGTACTGTGAAACATTTTCCTGTTCTTGAATCTTCCTAAAATAGATGCTGTTGTGTAAAGAGAAGCAGTAGAGTTTTTGCCTAAATTGCAGTTTGACCTCTGTTAATGCAGATATTAAAGTCAGATTACATTGTTGTAATAGTCCTTTTGGCTTTAGAACCTGTGAATTTTTGAATCTGTGAAATGTTTCTTTTTTTTTTACTTTTCTAATTGAGCATTAGCCTAATTCCTGAACCTACTTCTGTAGCTGAGGTTGTTGAGTTCTAGCATCGTGTTTTCTTATGGCCTTTGATTCACTGACTTTTGATTTAAAGTGTCCTCCCTTTTGCGTGGTGATCAGTACTAAGTATAACATATGATTAAGGGGATTGGAAGGCTGGTTGTCTTGAAATTGGATTGCGAAGTGGGATGTTATAGCTAAATCATCAAATCGCATTGGCAAAGATACTTCTGCTTGAAATGGAGCACTTGTGCAAGGCAAAAATACACAGCAGTTGTGGTTCTGAGAGTGACAAAGAAAACACAAAAGGAGGGATGCCTTAAAGAAAGCCACTCCGGCAAGTATCTGTCTGGTTCTTGGTGTAAGTAGTGAGAATTGGAATCACCTCTGAAACAAAAGGAATCTTTTAGATCTCTCTGCTTTGCCTAGAGGGGCAAAGGGATGAGATCTGGTATAAGTAGAGAAAGAGCGTTATACAAGTACTTACCTCTTTGCATGACAGTCTGGGAAATAAGCTGACTATTAATAAGTCAAATATGTATGTCCACATCTTATAACATTCTTATGACAATGATCCACTTCCAGATCATCAGATCTTGAAGGCTTTTACAAAGGAAAGTAGTATCACTAAATCCTGATTTACAGTAGTGTGATGAAGGTAAAAATATTATGAATAATCACTGTGGTAGAATTCAGCATGGAGATTATTTTTTGCCCTCATTTAAAACTGTGCAGTACTGCTGAGTGCACAGAAGGGCTGGGGACAACCAGCTGTGGAGCTGGCACGTCCGTGCTCCAGCAGTGGAGAGAGTGTGGTTTATGACCTGTGCCTCATTCAGTATACGGGGCAGGATATTAACAGTATCAGTCTACTTCCACACATTTCCTTGTAAGCATTTGCATTATCTTCTCTCTCTCTTTTTCATTCCAGCACAAATAAAGATTATATTAATCACAAGTTTCCAGGATGATAGTGTTGGATGGAAATGCCTACTTCAGATTGTTATTGTTGTCCAATATTGACACGCAAAAATGGTAACTTCTTTTTTTCTTTATTATTTTCCACAGGGTGCAGCTCTAATTCGAATGTTGGCTAACTTTATGGGTCACTCTGTGTTTCAAATGGGCTTACAAGTAAGTAAAGGCATTTCTGTCTTTGTGTAGGTGTGCATTTCTAGCAGTTTCTCTTGCTTTCTCTTTTTTCTTTTTAAACTATATTTACATCTATTTGTGGAAATGTTTCTTTAGTTCGGGACCTTCTGAGGCACCAACCTGTCTCTGAAGCTGAATTTGATGGAAGACGCTGAGTTGTGTAACACACTTTGCAGTGCCCCCAGTCTCACCTATATTTCTTAGTGTATTGAACGGTTGCACTTTAACTGGCACATCGTTTTGTGTCCATTTTGTGTAGATTGCCACGTAAAAGCCATTTTGTCTATGTGACAGCTGTGTGAAGGGCTAGCTGAGGAAGGAGCTACTTCTCTTCAGTTACATTTGCATGCTGGATTAACAAATAATAACAAATGATGTCAAACCAGCTAGAAAATACACAGCCCTAAAATTAATAATGTTTTTCAGATAAATATTTTTGCCTTCCCTTCCCCCATAGCAAAATCCTTGAGCTTTATTTTTACCTTTGATAAGCATGGAGTGCTTTCTGCCTTAACGATGTTTTGAAAACTCACTCTACCTTTTAAAAGAAATTTAAAGAGGTAACATTTCTGTATGAAGAGAAAGAAATTCAATGTGCTGATTACCAAGGATGAACTCTTTTCAGCAATAATTCAGCACAAATGAGTGTTTTGTAAACTATTTAAAAAGGAACAAGCCAAAGCGTAAAAAACAATGCGACTCCCTCTATTCCATTGAAATCTGCTTTAGTAAATCATGTTACAGGCAGCTGTGATTGATGAATTATGTATGATGCAGCCTGCTACTTAGAAGTGTCCTTTAAAGTAAATTGATGTTCACCTGAAATACAATTATGCTAAGACGGAAAGAGCAATCAATCTTATCTGTTCTTAGTAAGCTTTTCATTTTGAAATTTAAATAAACTACGTCTAGGATCAGGTCATTTTTTAACAGAATAATTCTACCTCTAACCAAAATAAATTGGAAGATAAAATATAAAACAAAAGTTAAATAAATGCATTGGTTATGTCAGAGAGGTGTGTTCCATACAATAGACAACAAAATGAAACCTGCTGGGGAAATACAACTTTTTGGAGAGTTTACAGGATATTTGGGGTTTGCAGCATAACTTATTCACAGGACCCAGTTGGATCATTTTCTTCTTTGTTCTAACAGCAGGTCAGATCAGATAGATAATCTTGTTATCCAGATAAGAAATCTTGAAATCAAAAGTTTCCTTCATAAAATCTTGTCTATGTCAAGGGTAAAACCCTCATCTCATTTAAGCCAATAAGACTTCTGTCCTTAGTCCAGCAAATTCCATATTCCAGACAAAAGCTTTTACCTTCACAGCTCCATGCATATGGAAATTCAGTAGCCCTTTGTCCCAAAAAGGTATTTCACTTAGGGTTTTAGAAAGGGAAAATTTTAATAGATACATCTCAAACTCTGTTTTTCTATTTTCTTCTACGTTTGCCTGAGAAATAACAGTATGCAAGTTGTTCTCAAATAAATTTAGAAAAAAAAATTAGAAAAAAGATCAAAAAATAGGGCTATGCAGGGATTAAATAAACATAATTAGCATAAAGTTGTAATGGAGCTTTGTTTTTTGATTTGAGTGGTTTCCTATTATTTCTGCTTTTCACCAGTTCTGCTCTAAATAGAAACTCTTCTGTTTGCTAATGAAAGTCTATGAAAAGTCTAACTGTGAAAATCTGACTAGTGAAAGTCTTGGCATCAGTTCAGTAGGAAGATGATATCCTAACTTCTTTTATAAAAACTGAAATCCAGATAGAGATTTTCCATGTGTGTGTCCAAGTTGAATAAAATAAAACGTAAAGTTTATAAGCTTGTTCATAAGCTACAAATTATACAATTGGAAATGTCTGTCAATTATTTAATTCTTTGGTTTTTGTGAATCTAACAAAATAATGTTTCTCTACTGTAGAGTTGGGAGGATAGCTTTGCTTATGATAAGGGGAACGGGAGGACTAATTTACCCTTTCTATCATGAACTCACTTAGGCTTTTTTAGCTCTTTAGCCCAGGTACCATCACTTGGGATTTAGCATTATGTTGTTCTGAGTCCAGTTTGTCATGGAATTCTAATGTTTAACTAAATGGCCTTTCTCAAGGATAGCTGCAAAATTAAGTATTACTACTATTTATAAATCTCTTCAAATAACGAATCCTCTCAAAGTGCACTTGATGGTTCATTCCTCCTGGCTTACGCTAATGGCTTGCTGAGTAACTGAGTTCTGAAGGACCTTTGCTTTATCTTACTTGCTTTGTTTTTCATTAGCCTCCAGCACATGGAGCACATCAGTGTTAACAGAATCACAGAAGCATAGAACCATTTAGGTTGGAAAAGACTTTTAAGATCATCGAGTCCAACTGCTAACCTAGCAGTGCCTAGTCCACCACTAAGCCGTGTCCCTAAGCACCACGTCTATGCGTCTTTTAAATTCCTCCAGGGATGGTGATTCAACCACTTCC
>NW_009620275.1:0-25230 GCF_000690535.1 Cariama cristata
ACGTAGCCATCCATGACAGCATTCCAGTCGTGCGAGCTACCCCACCATGTCTCTGTAACTGCAATGAGATCATGGCCATGCGACCGTACACGGATCTCTGACTCTTCCTGTTTATTCCCCCTCCTAGAGGGTTACAAAACTCCCCTTGAAATTCCAAAAATGGATTGACATGCCAAGGTCATGAAAAGGAATGAGAAGGGGCCATTTGCATCAGAGGTCTGTCCATAAGGAAAGGGCTTTGGAAAAGGATAGATTCAGTATTTTTATGTTATGCTTTGGCTAAGTAAGTAATATAAAATAATCATGTATATAAAGATGGCAACATAAAGTGGGACTCATCTCGTGTAATCTTAGAGGTGTAAATCAGAGCTTGTCACCCTGGGATCTCTTAGGGTTGTCAGAGAGAAATAAGTACTTTTATAGTATAATTCATTTCATCTACCTGGTGTGAACTGTGCCCTGAAAATGTGTATTATTCATCTTTTATAGACTCTAAAGGGAGTGCTGAGAACTAGCTCTTCAACAGGGTGAACTTGCTTAGCCATCAACAGAGCTCCAGAAGCAAATCTGGGAGTCTGAGTCATTTTGATGGGGTGAGCTAGGATGGGGTTGTTGCAATTGTTTGTCTGTGTTAGTCTGGCTTCAAGGGCCAGTTTCTTGTGAACATGGCTTAATTAGGAACTGTTCTTGGCCAGAATTTGAGTCTTGGCTACTTTCTTCACCCACACATCGTGATGCAGCAGTGGGCCTCTGTGTCTGAGCGCTGTCTCTCTATTCCCAGCAGTCTTCAAGTTATATTCCAGATGCAAATTTTAAGTAGCAGGTAGTAGAGAGCAGATGTTGTTGATTTTAAATTTAGTCATAGTCTTTAACATATATATCCTTGAAATGCACTTGGAAGACATTAACATCTTATGTCTTGGGCACTCAAAATGCAAAGGGTTTCACGCTGACATCCCACCATATGCACTTAACTTAAGTGATTGACTCGTGCTCCTTGTCCCCTGTAAGTAAAAAAGGTCACAGTTTGGAAGATGGAAGAACCATCGCAGTTGGGAAGAGCAGGCTGTTTGCTCATGCTCTCTTAAACACAGATCCTAACTTAAACTTAGTAAGTTTGTTGAATGAACTCCTAAGATCAACCTAAATGGCATTTTAGCACTTAATACCTTATAGTTTTATCACCTTCCCAAAAGCTAAGTGTTACGTCTGAATCCGTTTATCACAAGTATGTTCAGGAATCAAAGAATGTGAGCACCGAGAAAGATTTATGAATGAAGGATCTGTTTACTTAGAACTCTGGATTTTTCAGTAATGGTATGAAAGTCACAAAAGTACAAAATGACAAAACACGTAGTTAAGATTATACTTAACAGGAATAAGGTCTCTCCTGGCAGCTTCAGCATCTCCAAGGGCTTTCTCTTAAATCACACCTTCTGTCTCCTAACAGAAGATGATGCCTGTATATCGGCAGGATCTGCCACCCTCCCACGATGCAGCATTATCACATCTCTTCTGGCTAGAGGCAGTGAGCACTGAGTGACCAGAGCTGACATCGTCAGAGGTGAAGATCAGAGTTGCCCACTGTGGACCTCTTGTTCTTCCTGCCATGCCACATCCATCGGCTTCAGGGGATGCCAAGTGCAGCAGAGACGATCCAGGGCACAACCCCTGAGCAAAGGGACTGCTCTTCCTAATTAGTGATGAGGCTTTTCCTCTGGAGTTTGGTCTGACATATTTCCACACACAATCAACAACCTAATTTCCATATAGTGTGAGCCAGCAGCCTAACTGGAAATCTTCATGTTGACGTAACTGCTAATTACCGTCGGCATAATTAGCGTGCAGTAACACAGTCTGTGTTTATTGCAGAGAGGGCCAACCTGGGGCTCCCGAGTTGTTGAAGTGAAGTTCTCACGGTGGGGTGATTTTGCATGGCTAGCAGAGAAAATGGATTGATGCGGAGACAGTTGGATATCATCGGTCTGTCCTTGTGGGGGGAGATGAGTTGATGGGATCTCATCTGGTTGGTGTCTATACCCAAGAGGAGTCTGAACCAGGAATCTGGAAACATGCCCTCCTCTTGGATGTCTGAGGTATGTGGTGTGGGTTTTTTGTGGCTTTGGGTTGTAGAAAGACTTTAATGTATAACTCTCAGGACCAGGGAATTTGGCCATCTACTGCCTTGTTATAATTTTCCAGACAATATCTGAGTATGACAGGGCAGGGCAGGGCAGTGGGGGGAGAAGATGGGAGGTGCATCTAGCACAGGGTGGTAGAAATGTTGATTGGCAACATCAGCTGGAAAACTCTAATTCAACCGACTGCTTGAAGTGGAAGCACTGGCATCTCTAGACTGGCTTAGCCATGGTTTTATCCAGCTAAGCGTTGAGTCATCTCCACAATTCACCATTTGTCATTTCCCAACAACCTGTCGCAGTGCTGTACTACCCACCTAGAGACATTTTTTATCCTGCCGTCCAACCTGCACCTCCCAAGCCACAGTCTGTGGCTTCTGCCTTTTGTTATAGTGCCTGGCTCTACCACAAAGAGCTTGACTTCATTGTCTACCCTTCTGAGTAGCTGTAGGCAGCTATTGGGCTGACCTTCAGCCTCCCCTTTGCCAGACTCAGCAACCCTGAATCCTTCAACCTATTTTCCAAAGATGTGTGCTCCATGCCTCAGACCACCTTGGTAGCATATCTCAGAGCAGCTTCAAACCAGCCAAATCTCAACAGGATTTGGGAGTCCACCTACATGGTGAAATCCTGGCCCTAATATACAAACATCTCCCAGGAAGAGAAATCAAAGGAGGCTTAATAAATAAACAGGTTGTATTAATAAGTAAAGTTATTTCATCCTTTTAAAAACATATCTGTATGAAACCACAGTATGCATTAGTTTCCATACAGACCAGCGTGTTCATGAAATCAAAGCACGTGTTGCTATAGCTTATGAAGAAGTGTTCTTTTAGCACTGCATGGTGGAAGGAAGGAAATCCCACAGATTCAGGCTCCGGAGTTGCTTTAATGTCTTGGGATTTCCATTTTACCTGAGGAACAACTGCAGGGTGTGAGATAGTTTCCAGTCCAACCCACTACCCTCTGATTTCCCTTGCTGGCAATGAGACCAGCGGTCAACTGGAGCTGTGCAACAGCTTGGGGCTGCTGCTTTGCTCCAGATAAAGTTTGCTGGAAGTGAGTGAAATCCCACAAATTCAGGTTCCGGAGTTGCTTTAATGTCTTGGGATTTTACCTGAGGAACAACCGCAGGGTGTGAGATAGTTTCCAGTCCAACCCACTACCCTCTGATTTCCCTTGCTGGCAATGAGACCAGCGGTCAACTGGAGCTGTGCAACAGCTTGGGGCTGCTGCTTTGCTCCAGATAAAGTTTGCTGGAAGTGAGTGACCCTCTGTCCATAGACAGAGGGGAGCAAAGCCTGGAGGAGGGGGAACGGGATGTGCTCCAAGCTTGCAGGGAAAGTGCGTTTGCTCAACGAATCACCTTGACAGGCTGTGCTGAAGGCTGGGGTTGACTATTTTGGGTACAGCAGCGAAGCCACCGTGCTGCGAGGTTGAACAAAGAAGCCCTTTGAGGGAGAAGCAAAGTAGAGGGATGGAAGAAATGGGTCTCACAAGCTACAAAAGGACAGATCCCAGATCTGTCTAGACCTCCTTTGGTGCTAATCTTTCATGACCCAGGCCATGTGAGGAGGCATTGCTAGGAAGATCTAGTCAGGAGTGATCCGTGCTTACTGACCCAAATGTGCGTGGTCCCTCCTTTCCCTCGCATGAGCATACACCTTCTCCATCCCTGGCCGCCCAGCCCTGACCTCACTGGCAGGATTTCCCCATCGATTCAACACTTGCCTTTTTTTGTGCAGCACCATAAAATCAGCAAGAAGCCAGCCCTCCCCACCCTGAGTCATGAGGTTGAGTTTCTTGAACTTCGAGCAAACAAATTTTTTTTCCGTGGGGAAACCCATCTGTCTGACATAACCTAATCTGCACCTGCAACTACTTCTAGTCCACAAGAGGTGTTAAGACGCAGAAGTGCTCTGCTGATTTTCATACCACAGCGCAAGAACTGAGCTTCTTCCTGGGTACGTGGGAAAAAGCTGCTTCGAAATCTGGAGACGTGACCTCAACGATGGTATGACTTGGCCTGCAGTGCTTTTACAGATAGACGCCAAAACCAGTCACCAAGAGAGGAGGTGGGTTTATTGCGCAAAGCTTTTAAGTATCTAAAAGTCAGACATCTGTGACCGAGCTATCATCTTTGACTGCCTTTATGCACAACACAGAAATAAACACTTTAATTTGAACTATTTTACAGTTTTACATTTTACATTTGCTTAATTCATCTTTGGGGACACCTTTTTGTGTCCCTTGAGTATAAAGGGCAGGTTTGGAAATCTCTTTTTCAAATGCCTGAAGTAGGATGAATGAATCCCATATATCGAGATTTTGGGGAAGGACATCTCTTATTGTTCCTTCATATGCAGAATTTTTATATAAGATTGTTTTAAGATTTCCATGTGTCATAGGTACAAACACAGAGCTCTTATTTTCCTTCTACATCAATATTACATCACTGCTTTTGCCGTCCGCATTTTACCTCTGGTCCCAGGCAAATATCCTGCTTTTTCCTTGCTGCCATCTCTTCATCCATCATCACTCAACCCACAGAAGTACTCGTGTGCATCTGTGATGAGGGAGTTCGGTTATTGCCTAATCCTCCTCAGCGGACTCTGTGCTGCTGTATGAGAATCAGAAAGTGAAAATAACGGACTGATTTTTGGTCTCCAAAGCTGAACAAAACTGAAAGAGTGAGAGTAACCACAGGCAACCTGACAGCTCTCGGCTGGTGAGTATTTGTAGCAGGGTGATGCTTCATCGGTGACAAGGAGGAGACCCCACTGTCACCTAAGTGTTACCTGCTCTGCATGCCCAGGGACCATGGCACTCAGTCTGGTGGAGTTAATATAACTAAAGTTACCCAAATCACGTGCTAACTTTTTCAGCTGAACTGTACTATATTAAAACCACTGTTGATTCTTATGGGGAAAGGATGGATTGAACATATTTGTCTCTAAAATGCAAGGATTGCCATAAGCCAGCATTTGATGTGTTGCGTAGCAGAATAACTCAAGGTAAATAGTTTAAAAGGGATAATATACACCCGTTCTGCTTGGAGGGATGAGGCAACCTAGCAAATCTTTTACATCCATACCTTTTCTCTGCATTTTCTCCATAAATGTGATACTTCTTACATGGCCCTGGACAAGGGTGGTGTTGTTTGCATGGGAGATGGGCCATGTTCCTTAATGGAGAGTAGCACGGCTGAGCTGCTTTGCCACCACTTCTGGGACACTGGGGAGGGACAAAAGAAGCAGCTGCTGCCTCTGCTGGGCACCTCAAATCTTTGGTCTGATCTGAGTCAGTTTTTTAACCATCATGTGAAACTCACGCTCATTCGAACACCTGGCAAAGGTGAACATACTTGGCATAGCAGTGGGGTGAGACTCACCTGTCTCAGCATCCTGATTGTTGCAAAAGAGTGCGCTGGCCTTGAGGTGTCTACACTCCCTCTCTGTCCTCGCTCACATCAGCAGAGTACCTCCCAAAACCAGAGGTGACACACAGGTCAATGGGGGTGGCATGTCCAGCACCCAGACATCTTCAGGTCCTGCCTGTGGCCATGGGATACCAGGATCTTTGCTGCCCTCTAAGGAGAACAGTCCGGAACATCATACATCTCAATTCACATGTCCAAGTGACGTTTATCTTCCTTACATATTGTTTTCTCATGCCCATTTGGCTTCTGCTGCTGTGATTTACTCCTTCCTGAAGATCTGCAGTGTTCAATCTACTTAGCATCTCTTTGGCTATTCATTTGCTTCTTCCATGGGGACTGAAGACTCAAGAGAAGGCTTTGGTGGCACCTCTTTTTCTGCAGTAGAAATAGTTCTCTCTTCTAATGCTGCTGGTTCAAAATCCCCTTTTTCCTGCACTGCATTTCCCTGTATTTGCATTTCCCTGTATTTGGACAGTTACCTCACAGCTTGCCCTGCTTTGAGCAAGAGGTTGGACTGCTCTCTTTGGCATCTGATAGAAAGAAAACTGAGGTAGATGTCAGGAGAACATCCTCATGGAGACAACAGATCTGAACTTCAATACACCTTCCCTAGAAAAATGCTGGAAGTCCTGTTTCTTTTCAACAATTCCAATTATTGGAAGTACTTCATCTACAAATCTCTGGGCTCCTAACTGGGAGAAGACTGGAGGATAAAATAGGATTTTTCCATCTCTGACCTTTACAAGCTGAAGAAATGGAAGTTTGTCTTACAGGACAGATCACATGGGAGCTGGCCTGCAGGAGAGCTCATTCAACATCACTCACATCACGTCTCAATCCAGAAAGTGCACAGCTCTGGACAACGCGTAGGCATTGCCTACACTGACATGAAAGGCAGAATAGTGCCAGTTATTAAGCATTAGAGCACGATTTTTATAAAAAATCAGTGAAATGCAAAAGCATGACCTCATAGATCTCAGGAGCAGGACAAGAGGTGCATGGCTTCTTCTGGTTATTGCTGGTTATAACAACTAACTCATTGTCACAGTATTCCTGGACTGTTATCTATATTTTAGACACGATTCATTTTTTGGATACACTCAGGAAAGTTTGCTCAGGTTAATTAAAACTGTGGACAAGTGGAAGAGTTTGATTTCATTCCCACTGCTCATTCATTCACAACTAAACTGGACTCATTTTCCTCCACTTCCAAAAGAAGAGTGCCCACGTAAGTATTTTTAACAGTTTCACTGGTCCACTGTAAGCGTTAACCCAGGTTAGCTTTTGTTGATGCCAATTACATGGAAAAAGTGTTGTTATTCAAGACTGGCTTGCTGCGAATTGCTCTGCTTGGGATTTTACCATCAGGTCTTTTGAAATCTTGAGCTATGTTTCCATAGCATTTTTGATATCACAGCTGGGTATCGATTGTATTACCTAAGCTGATATCTGCTTTGGCTGCTTACTGTTTCACTGTGGATATTTTAAGTCTTTTTTGAAAAAAGAAGAAACTTGGCATTGACTGCCTGTCCTCTTCCTTTCTCTGTATATAATGACTTTTTGTGAGGGACAGCACTCCAACCATGACCTGATACCTTACTGTGTTAAAAGCAGAGGACCAACAAGAGTTGCTTGGACATCAAGCTTAGCACTTTGCTATTCTTCTTCATAAATGTCCATCAAATGTTGTTTTAAACTAGTGGCACAGAATCCCATTGCTCCAATACCTTGAGACATGCTTTCAATGGCCAAGCTCTTGCACTGACGAAATGTAGGAGGATCAGACCCAGAGGGCAAGGGCAGAGCTCAGGGAAGGAAATCCAGTGCAAGGAACTGCTTCCCACTGATGCTTTTACTGGGCTACAGGAGGGAGCATTTGCTGAATCAAAGAAACTGAACCCTTGGGGTTCAGAGTTATATAGAGTGAGACACGCAGCATGTGGTCCAGGAGCTAGGGGTCTGTATAGAAATGAAAAATTCAAGACAAAATAGCCATGTTCCCTGCAACTTTTAATCAAAATATATACAAAATATTGCCAGATCCCTTTAACTCTGGCCCAACATGCAGCTCAGGACAAGGGATCCTTTTTAGAGTCTGTGACTTTGGTCATATCCATTTCTGGTGATTTTTGGTCATAATCATTAACAATCTTTAGTCCCATTTCCACCCCACTAATAATGTAGGACACCAGCATCTTTCCTCCAGCTGTCCTTAGAGAGACCACAGAAGCCAACCCTTCTCATTCCCTCTGCCCTCTGAGGTCAAGACAGCGCAGCCTACCAAACCTTATTCTCTCTATCCATCCTCTCAAATCCCCTTTATCTGCTCTTAAGAGAAGAAAACCATCTCCACCAAACCTTCTTTCTCGGCAGATTGGGATCCTATTTGAACACGGGCTTAGCAGTGGCTCTACAGCAGCAAGCAGAGACCGAGATGTAGGTCCTCTTCCTCTAGGACAAGAGGAAACGGTCTCATGTTGTGCCAGAGGAGGTTCAGGCTGGATATTAGGAAGAACTTCTTCACTGTTAGAGTCGTTAAGCATTGGAATGGGTTCCCCAGGGAGGTGGTGGAGTCACCATCCCTGGAGGTGTTCAAAAAATGTTTAGATGTGGCACTTCAAGACATGGTTTAGCGGGCATGGTGGCATCAGGTATACAGTTGGACTTGATGATCTTTGAGGTCTCTTCCAACCATAATGATTCTATGATTCTATGATTCTATGTGCCCCCAGGATCTGTAGGATGGCATTAATAAGTGCTATTACAAAGCCTTTGCAATCAGGCAAGGGAAAATATGTAGCCTGACCGTATTAATTATATTCTGAGAGGCTGTAGAAGAGCAGACTATGAACATCTGTGTGTACTCAGAGACAGGCCGGTTGGTCTAATGCCACCAGCGATGGTCTGCCGGGAAGAGAAACGCTTGTAGGTACTGCAGCAGCAGTGGCAGTGCCCCATGGGGAATGAGGAAACGGAAAGGGAAATCACCAGACACTGTTATCTGCTTCTGACACGTGATGCTGCAAGTCAGCAAACTTGGGAGAAATCCTGAGGAAACAGCAAATAGAAATTGTCACCCTGTTTCTGGGCAGGCATGAACAAATCCCCCTTGAATAAAAAGAGAAACCTTTTCTTTTCTGTGAGTTTCCCATTTTATGAAAAGAGGCAGATTTATGACTGGGTATATATTGCAGTGGGACTCCTGAGGGATCAGACAGCTGTTTCTCCAGGAAGAAGAGTGAAGGAACAGTTCGGCTGCTTGTTCTGAGACTCTGCTTCAAGGTAAGCTCTTGCTCCTTTCTCACCATTGACTGCAATATTTTAAGTGTTTCCTTAGCTTCAGAATAAATACATCAGACAAAGTGTAGGCTGCAATTGCTGAGCTCCAACATCTGCCCTTCAAGGAGGAAATGAATGTTTGTGCATGCACGGTATTTTGCAGCTCTTTTAACATTTTATGTTAAGGAGGGCAAGGACAGAAGGAATGACTTGGGAAAGAAACTCAAGCATAGAAAATCAAAGATCTGGAGAATACGAGACAGAGGCAGAAGAGACTGGAAGAAGCTTAGAAATTGTCACCACATGAGCTAATCCTTGGTCTTTGGAAAAATAATAAAATCAAATAGGCTCCAGGAAAAAATTCAGTTTTGGTGATGTTCAGGTCAAAACCTCAAAGCAGGAACACTATTCCCAAAGGAAAGAAACTACCCCACTGCGAACTGGCACTCCCAGAAGCTGATCCCTCAGATCCTGTTAGAACTGAAGCTCCCAGCAGCTCTGGTAATGTGTCACCCATCTGGAAAAGTCACCAAAACATGGTCGGATGCTCTGAAGTGTTCCCGTTGCTCACCGGCTGCCCCAGCCAAATGTTGAATCTGGTCAAGGATGCTTTGGGGACATGATCAGCATGGGAAGCCTTGGGAACAGATGCACAAGGAGATGATGGTGAACTGAGATGTCTAATTGTAGGAAAACAAATTCTTTTTTTTTTTTTTTTTTTAATTATTCATCTTGATGATTGCAATTTCTCCTGCCTGTTTTGGACATCTCTTTAAGGATGAACTATTGCCTAGGCTCCAGCAAGGTCTTGGTTAGCTAAAAGCGAACGCCAGGCATCGGGTTGTATCTGAATGCCCCTGCCTGCAGCACAGGAATCTGACAAAGGTTGTACAAGATGCACTGAAGATGCTGGGTGCAGAGTGTCCCCCCCCGATCTGAGGGTGGCTGGTGAAGCCAGGCACTCCTTTACACCTGATCTGGCAACATCACTTATCTTATGAATTACTGCCTGTCGATGACAGCATGCACCAAGGAGATGGGAGTTAAATTTGTACCCTCTTTCATGTACAACGTTGGGAAAAGGCAGATACAAGGTCTTATTTTGGCCCACTGACAGAGTTTGGCTCACAGCTGCAGGGAAGGCTTGTTTCAAGGTTATTAGAAATGCCATAAAACGCCTTGAATAATTAAGTTTCAGTTGCCAAGTCACCTGGAAAATTCACATCAAACTGTTGAATAAGGGGGAGGGGAGTTCACTGAGTACCGTAACTGCACCCACGACCTTGCAGAAGACCTCTGGAAAAACACAGGTCCTTGCTCCACCCCTGGACAAACTTACTCTAAACCCCGTTTGAGAAATCTAACAACTCTGCCTTCCTGCAGATCATATATAAACCGCCGTAAGTTCACAGCCAGGTTCAGACTGTAGCAGAGGCATTTGAAAGTCCTCCACAACTTTGGGGCTGCAAACAGAGTCCTCTGAATATAAATATTTACGTGCCGCTGTTTCACACGGTAGGTTGGTTTCTATATATCGATATTAAGGTAGTTAGATATATTTTAAGGTCGTGGAGGGTGTGGTGCAAAAGGAGGACTTTTCAGTAACTTTTCTGCCTGGGCTGGGGCCGATATGGTCATGCTCTGCAGAGTACTGTAGTAAGTCACTTCTTGTGGTTCACTTTTCTCAGTTTTCAGCTTACTGGTCACCACATTCCTGATCCAGCTGTAGTAAAGAGATAAAGGACTGGCTGTCTTGGGTCAGAGCAAGAGTATATCTAGCTTGATATCCTGAATCCAATGGAAATTAATAGATGAGGGTCAGGGAAAAGAATAAGAAAAGAGCAAATGTGCAAGGTGACTTTTCAAGCCTTCAGCAGCCCTCAGCTCAGATGCTTCCCCAGCCAAAGTTGGGGTTTGTGTTTCAGACACCATGGCAGCTTTCTCTCCCATGAATCCTTTTAGCGGCTTGTCCTGCCTGCCTTATTTAAAATGCTAATGATTTTAAAACCACTCTGTTGAATGTCTAGCAATGAAAATGAGAATAGCAGTGCTATCCCAAAGCCTGCAGTGTATCTGAAAGAAACTAAAGCACACTGCATCGCTGCCAGCATCACAGGGAATTTTTCAGCAGTTTTCTCCAAACAGAAAGATCTTGGTGACTGTTGAACATCGTGTCAACACTTGAGAAAGACAAAATAGGACCTGTTCTGTTCAAGAAATAGAAATTCCTGCAAAGCTAAAGACGTGGATCGGCAGGAATCCTGTGGAATCGTGGGAAGAGCTGCCCCTCAGTATTTGCACTGCTGCAGCAGCAGCCAGGATGCTGATAAGATCAAGGCATCATCCCTTGCGCTTGCTGCTACCATCTGCTTGGCCCCTTCTCTTTCTGTATCTGTGTATCTGCAAGTTCATTCTCTGGGGTTGGACACCCTGAAAATGCAAGCTGAGCAGCAGGACACACGTTTCCCAATGTCAGCTGCGAGCCAGGATCCCAGGCTGGACCAGTTTGTGTTAAACCTCTGACGTAGCTTTAGGGGAGAT
Source organism: Cariama cristata (assembly GCF_000690535.1). Taxonomy (NCBI): domain Eukaryota; kingdom Metazoa; phylum Chordata; class Aves; order Cariamiformes; family Cariamidae; genus Cariama; species Cariama cristata. The sequence continues at coordinate 11,398 of NW_009620275.1, forward strand.
TAATCCTGCTGTGAGCACGGAGGAGTTATGAAGGAGCTGCATATCACCATGAACTTGGACGGGGCCAAAGACACGTGGGAAGTCCAGGATCACTGTTATTTCCCTTCCAAATCTCCCGTGAGACTAAAGCCCAGCTCAGTGTTGCAGGTGGCTGAGCAGACCCTGTGCTCAGCTGCAGGTCCTCTGCTGGGGAAGGTCCTCAGAGCAAAAGGGAGCAAAATGTTATTCTGAAACAGGGGCTTCCAGCCCCTGGGTTGCTTCAGGCTTTTTTCTCCAGTGCCAATGCAAAAGCTGAGCTCTTGGCTAACACAGGCAGGTTGGAGAAGGTGGCCTTCTCTCAACACCATGCCTCAATTCTTAGAAAACTTTGCTGTGTGAGCTGATTAGACATGGGGTAGGTTTGGATCTCTGCTCAGACAGGCTAATTCTCCCACTGCTGCCTCCTCTAGGCACCTAAAACCTATTTTAGATTTCACCTTTATTCCCTGTTGATTTTTCCACATCCAGGAGGACAGAAGTTGTCCCCTCCTTGGTCTTTCATAGTCCCCTCCTCTGCCAGCTGTGTCCCACAAGCACAAAAATGACTCCAGGCCATGATGAGCTTTTTCCAAGTTGAGTGTACCTCTGCATTTGCCCTCCAGGTGAGCAAGAGCCCTTCACTTGAAATCCTCCTCACGATGCTGTCGCTGCTGCTGCTGCTCCAGGTCTCGGCGAGCTGCCTCTGGCTGGGACGCAGCGAGGTGGTGACATCCTTTGAAAGTTCATGCCCTCAGTTTTTCTTCCGGGAAAAACCCCCAAATGAAGCCTTGGAGCCAGAGAGCCCAGCCTGGATCTGCCAGCGTTACAGGAACCAGTATTACTTTGCCACCCTGTACGACAGGAACAGGCGTATTCCCGTATACTCTGCTTACCTCTACCAGCCTGGACCTGGCACGAGACCTAAAACATGGCTGGTTGAGCCCCAGGTGAGTGTCCTCTCTTACAGCACATCACCCTCCAGTCATTAAAAGATGAACTGCAGCATTTAACCAAAACTTTTTTATTTTTTTCCCTCCCACTCCTGCCCCCACATGCAAATGGACCCACTGGATGGGATTCATCTTATCTAACTTCAAACACCTTCACCACATGATTCCTCTGATGCGTCTGAGACAGCAGCAGGAGGATGAGATGAGTCATATCCTTAAAGTGCCCATTTTCCCACATTGACCTTATAGGAACATTAAGTCAAATTACATTACATTACAAAGTCAAATGACCTCCCTCCCTGTCCCATGCTGTGGTGGGGGACCAAACGATGGGGAAAAGACGTCCAACAGCAGCTAAATTTGAGGGACGAACAGTTTTGGGCTTTGATCTCCACTTCACCCTGAGCTGTTTTGCATCCCTGACATAGCTTATTTTCTCCCAGTTAAGAGTCAATTTGGCTTTATAAGTGGTGTGAGAGAAGTGTGGAGAATCTCAGAATTGGGTGAGATGACCCAGTGAAAAAGTCTAGGCACAGGCACTCAGCGATGTGAGGGTTAGCTTAACACTGGGTGAATTTATTGAGGGATATTTCAGGTAGTGAAAAGTGAGCAGGATCAGTATCAGTCAAGTCAGAAGTGCGTGATCTCCATCCACCTGCAGTTGCCCCTTAACACCGCTGCCTCAGGCTTTGTTCAGAAGGATCCACCAGACATAGAGATCTCCACAAACTATAGAGCCCTCCTAAACGTCCTTCTGACAAAGTTCAGACTTTCAGTAAAAAAGACCGAGCAAATTATGGAACAGAAGAAGAGGAAATTCAGGTCATGGCTAAGGACACAGTAGCAGTAGGGAATTTAGGTGGAAATGAGCCACAGAAGAAAGCCATATGCCCTGTTCCAGAGGAAGGCTAAATATGTTTCCCTAATATGAAAAGGTGTTATAGTTACAGAAAAAATAATTTGCATTTGTTACTCAGAGGAACTCAAGCAACTAATATGGTATTGCACCACTGCAGCCTCCACATTTAAGGGGTATAAAAACTTCTCTCTTTTCCTCCTGGACCATGGACCTAGGTCATCTGTGAAATCTGTAATTTTGTTAACATCCTTCAGAGGTCTTTTTCCAGTATTTAGTTTCCCCAGGTCCCTCTGGGGATTACGAGCTCCTTTAAGAGGCTGATCATTTCTAACTTATTTTCAGTGATGCTGCAGAAGGAACACACCTGTGCTCCCTGGCACAGATCAGCTCTGAGACACGTTATTAGCCCTGCAGTAACCAGATCCCACTTGCATTGAGGTATTTTTGTTTGCTGAGCAAAAAAGCTTCATCCTCACAATGAACTATAGCCCTCCCAGGGAAACCTCACCCCTAGGATTGGTTTCCCAACACATCTCCCTGTGTATGGGGTTAGAGGAGGCAAACACTGGTGTTTCAGGAGTGTGGTACACCTGCAGCAACCACACGTACTTCTTCCCAAGTAAGGGGCAAAGCAGGAGAAGAGGAGAAGGGGCTGAGTCCTTCCCATCTCCTCCTGGGAGTCTTGTGGGCTCCACGGCTCTTCTGCTCATCCTCTTCCCATCCCGTCCATCTTCAAGGACTTCCTAAGACACCCAACCTCCAAAGAACATATCTGTGTGCTTGTTTTCCCTAAGCTTGTAAAACACTAGGGTGTTGACAGATTGGATTAAAAAAGGCACAAAAACTTTTCATAGAAACTGAGAAAACTCTTGTGGAAATGGAACTGAACAGAGCAAAGGCCAGGGCTGATGATAGCATGATTAGGTACAGGTGGTGAAGGTTGGATGTGATTAATGGGGGTGGGAAGAACTGGGGAGAGCCCTGGACAGATGTGAGATGTGGAGGCAGGAGGAAAGGGAACCAGATGTGACAGGGGAGATGTCTCACCAAAGTCACCTTTCAAACCTGGGAGTGGAAAATGCTCATTGTCTCACCCATCCACCTACAGTCCCACCACAGGCTGCAGGCTGGATTTCAAAGGTCACAAGTCAAATCAAGAGCAATCAAATTCTGAGCTTTTTTTTTTTTTAAAAAAATATCTTATGCTTGTTGGGGAGGGGCAGCTTTATGATTTCTGTCTGATTCATGCATTTTCATACACTGAGATGACAAAAACCAGGTGCTCGGCACTCAGAGACTTCTGCTCCAAGGAAACCTGCTCCCATCCCCAATACTAACAGCTTTTCCTTTTCTTTGTCTGTCAAGCTGATGGGTGCAACTTATCCCAAAACTATGGAAAGAGAGCGGACCCTCTTAAATTATTTCAACGTCAGCTTAGAGGAACTCAGCAAGAGCCAGGCTATCCTCCAAGACTACAAGAACCTGATGGGTTTGAACCGTGGCCATTTGAACCCCAGCGGCCATCATCCCGACTCCAGCAGCAGGACGGCTACCTTCACCCTCACCAACATAGTGCCCCAGGATGAGAAACTCAACGGTGGTGCCTGGAACAACTACGAGCAGCAAACAATGATTAGGAGGACCCAGGGCTGTAACACCACCTACGTCGTTGTGGGTGCCGTGCCTGGGAACAACTATATTGCCAAGGGGAGGGTTAATAAACCCAGCTACATCTGGTCGAGTGCCTGCTGTGAGGTGGACACCAACCACAGGAAGGCTTGGGCGGTCATTGCCGAGAACGACAAGAACGAGGTCCAGCTCCTCACGCTGGGGGAGCTGGAAGAAGTGTTGACCCAGCTCTACGGGAGGGACCAGGTTTCTCTGTTTGACAGCGACTGTCCCCGGGAATAAGCCCCACTTCATATCCCGAGTGTAAAAGGCTCGGGAGCTTTCGCCACACGTCCTGTGCAGCATCCATCCTGTTTCCTTCTCTAGCAGTTTTCCAGCTCTGTCTTTCAGAGCACCTCCTCCCCTGATAAAAGGAAGAAAGAGGTCAGTGGAGCCTCCAGCTGGTTTGCTTTGCTGCCCAACCTTGGAGGGCTCTTACAAAGGAGTCCTTGTTCTGGCCACTCTGGAGGGGTGGGATGGATAACAGCCCACGGGCAAGGAAATCAGAACTTCTCACTGAGATGAGAAGGGCTTTGCCTTTTTTTCCCGTTTTCTCCATGCCCATATACAGATCATAGTTCCTTCCTCTCCTCGTTAGATATCACTGAGAGCGTGCTGCGGACTTGTCCCTCATCTCCTTAGCAAGGGTGTAGGACCAGGGTGGCAGAGATACTCAAAATCCAACTGGACACGGTCCTGGACAACCTACTCTAGCTGACCCTGCTTGAGCAGGGGTCTGGACTAGAAGATCTCAAGAGGTCACTCCCAATCTCAATGATTCAGTAACTCTGTGATTCCTCCCGGGACGAGGAAAGCAAAGAGCCCAAGGATTGCTGAGAGTCTGTAAGGATTATCCTGCAAATACATTCTGACCAACAGAGCCAATGACAACAGCAAAGGATAAAGGGGGAGAGGAAGGTGGAAAGAAGAAATACAACTAAGCATAAGAGGAGCATCCCAGCTCTCTTGAGGTCTGTAAATAAATAAAACAAGGAGAAGGAAGGAAATAACCTACATCTAATCACTAGGCTTCCTAACCTTGAGCTTACAGGGAGACTTTTATGTAAATTTGCTGGCAGGTTTTTGTTTGCTTGCTCATTCATTTCATTCTCTGCTTTGCTTCTGAACCTTTTCTGCAGATTTATGTATAACTGATTTTGTGAAATGTATTCAATGGGTGTAAAAATTCACTGTATGCCATATAATTTAGTTTCTGAGTAGTTTACAATATAAATTATTTGCTCCGGTGCTGGATTGCAGGGTCACCTTGTATATAAACCAGAAGTTGCTTCCCACTGAGATTTCCACTACTAGTAATGTCCTATTGCCTACAGCATCTCTGCAGGAGGCAGGGTGTCCAAATCCAATCTGAAGATGCCATAACACCTACAAAAGTGTCACCGTCAGACTCCAGTTACTTTCCCTATGAATGTGCATGAACAAAGTGGATCATGGTGCAAACAGCTCATACAAACCGTCTCACTTACAGAGATACCAGCTTGAGCCTGAACTCAGCTCAGGAGCTGTTCACCAGCCCACTGGGTCTCATCGCTCACCCAGGACAAACCTTTTTGGGGTGGGGTTGAAGTGCAGAGTCAGACACCTACGTGCAGGTGTCTCCATGTGTGCTGGGTGTCTGAGCTCTGATTGCAGCCAGCAGAGACCCAGGCATGGCTCAGCTGCATAAATAGAGGCATCCTGGGCCACTTGCGATGCCCTGAAGGTATGCAAGACACCCAGTGGGGCTGGCTGATCTGCTGCAGGATCCTGGGGGACACCCACACCCATCTGGGCCAGCAGCCAGAGGCCAGGCAAGGTCCCCAAGGGCCTCTCCGATGGCTCTGGACACCTGAGCGCAGGCAACCAAATCCCATCGCAGATGAGTGGGCAGTGCCCGGTAGTATCATGGACTACTGCTCCTGTTGTCTCCAGCTGCCATGGTGAGAGCAGCAACAGCACTTGCTTGTCCCAGCTGTGTTGCTCAGTGAAGTAGGAGAATATTTTGCTTTTTTAGGAGCACAAGACAGGAACATCGCTCACACCCCGCTTTGCTGGATACCTGCTGTGGCCCCAGGTCCCCTGCCCCAATGGATTTTTGCTCCTCGGTTCAAACTGATGGGGGTGACGCCACCAGTGCTATTTCAGGTTGAACTCTGCAGACACTTCTGGTGTTGCTCATGGGGCTTCCTCTGACTTACTTACCCACCTCCTCATGCCCACTGGGGCTTGAAACCACACTCATCCTCACCATTGCCCATCCCATGCCCTGCTGCCCCTGCTTTCCAGGCTCTGCTGGAATCCCCCACCCCTGTGAGTCACCCCTCCATCAGCTCCCTGGGTTCTCCCCAGGACCTTTTCCCCTGACAGTACCCAGAAATGCCCTCCCCTCCACAGCAAGCATGTGAAATAGATGGGAAGCCAAAAAGATAAATGAATCAGCTTGGAGGCTGCCTTCCAGTAGGTACCAGGGGTGCTTCACACAGCACCCTGGCTTGGAGCTGAGTGGAGGGCTGCACCAGCCCCATGGTCCCTAGCTCCAGGAGCATCCTCCCAGGCAGCTTGCATCTGTGATTTTCTCTGGTTTCTTCTCACACTGGCTATAAATGGAGAATAAGGATACAGCCCTTCGGTGAACCTAGAGCTGGTCCATGCATCATGTCTGTGCCCCCGATAGGGCAGGAAACTCCTCTGTCCTCTGGGAAGATACAACTGCACTGAGATGGGAAGGTAATTTTACAGTTTGCTCTGTGTCTGTCCGTCTTTGGGGAGAGCTCTGGGCACCAGTGGGTCACTGGGATTTTAATCATAAAGGAAAAATTATTTTGCCCAGGACCTGTGAGGGGGATGCTGGGACCTAAACTCCATTAGCTCCATTGCTCATTGTGTCGCCGGCTGGGGTTGTCTGAACGGGCATGCAGCTCCAAAGGAAAAATTATTTTGCGGAGGACCTGTGAGGGGATGCTGGGAGTTAAACTCCATTAGCCCCATTGCTCATTGTGTCGCCCGCTGGGGTTGTCTGAACGGGCATGCAGCTCGCAGAGGGCCCTACCACTGTTTAAGATCACTTCACTGCAAAGGGTTGGATCATGTAGTTTGCTTAGACTTTTCCAAAAACACCCACAGTTCAAATGCCTTGAACTGAACAACATGTTGTTATATTCTGTCCCAAAAAAGAAGGAAAGAAGAAAATCAGGAGAGTGGCATCATCCGGCCACTGCTTGAGAAAGCAGCTGGGTGGAACTCCTTTGGTGCATCCAGATTTTGAGCAGCTACACCATTTTTGCAAGAGTAAATACAATATGCTTATTTGTAAAGTTCTCCAGGAGCATCTCTGGCTGCCACATGGGGAAGGCAGGCTGGGAGCACCTTACTGGGGCTTTGCCATCTCCTGGGCAAAGGAGATGCCATCTCCATCTGCTTGGTTGGACGCACTGAAGCTATTGGATTTGCCTGTCTCTTTCATGTAGGCAGCAAATGTACTGTGTGTGGTTCTGCACAAAACACGTGCTGTTTGCGGCACTGCCAAGCTGATCTCCTAGCTGGTAGTCCAGGGGGAGCATATATCTCTTAATCTTAATCTCACCCTGCAGAGCCAGGCTTTTTCCTGGGAAATGAGGTTCAAAGCCACGAGGGTCCTTCCTGAGTCTCACAGGAGGTCTCACTGGGCATTTCTTCTCTTCAGTTAAAAGTGGATCTACAAAAAGGAGAAAAAAAAAATAATTTCCATTCACCTAATTGCTTTATCTTGCTGGGAGCTATTAGAAGAGAGGAATGTTCAGTTTATTGAAAACCAAACATCTCTATTTTCATGTTATGCATTGCTGTTGCAAGGTCACCAAATCAGCTGGAAAGCCTGGAGACTTGAAAACAATTCTCCCTCCTGATTCTTCATCCAAACATGTCAAATGTTATTGTTGGCCAGTTAAATGGAGGAACAATGAATCATGATCTTTGCATCTCTACAGCATCTTCTGTCTGATCTTTAGCACCTTTTCTTGATTTAAAGGGCTAAAACCATGGCTGGCAACTCCTAGAGCAAAACTCACTGTGGGATAAACAGAAGGGCCCTGAATATAGGAGCTAAAGGTTTGAGACAGCAGAAAAGTCTGTTGAGAGCTTATAAAAGGGGAATGGTACCATCATAACAACTGGGTCATGAACATATTTGTATAAAGGTAGCAAATGAGTAGAAGAGGAAGAGGAAAACTTCTGCCAGACCAGCTGTAAACTGGGCTTGGAGGAATCCTTCAGCAGAAAAAAAAATGGAGATCTCGGATCCAATGTGGAGGAATTAATAAAATTTTAACCTGAGGAAGAGAGTTAACAGTGAGTTAACACCGCATATGCTGAGTTGACACTGCACGTGCAGCAAGGCTTTATGCTGTGTCTGTACAATTTTACACAACTCTCGGGATATTTGCTGAGAATGCTTCTTTTTCACGTGCCATAATGATGTCAGTGAGATGAACATTTTCAGATCCAAGATGCCAGGTCTCCTACTATGAACTAATGTTTGCTTTCTAAAAGTATCGCGTTGGCTTCTGTGAAGTACTTATAATGTAAATTTGCACTCTCTTTCTGACAAATTACACAACCCCATGTCTTTCACCAGTTATGTTACCTGAATCTAATCTCTTTCTGAGTAACCTGCTCACATTTTTTTATTTTCTTATTTCATTTTCACAGTAAATGAAGACTTGTTTTAACAAACTGCTACAAGCATAAATGGTAAGCCATAATTTACTCCTGAGGCTTTGGGCTCTTACTCCAAATGTTTGAAGCACTGGACTGGGACTGAGACCACTTTACAAAGTTACCTCAGTGCCACCGTTTCCAATCCATAAAACGAAGGTAGAATTATCTTCATTTTACTGTGCACTTTGACTTAAAGCTAAAAAGGCGAGTATAAAAACCTTCAGTTTTATTATTTTCCTCTTACATTGCCCTAAATCAGAACTTTACCAAGGATTGAGGGAGTTTGAGCAGCATGAAAACACTAAAAATTGGAGCAGAGAGAAACCTTTGGGTTTGAGCAGAGCGAGCTGGAAAACAGGGCTACTTGTGCACAGGAAATTTTGTCATTTCAAAATGTGGTTTCGGTCTGAATCAGAACAAAACCCCAAGAGTTTCCAAATTCCCCTTGAAATGGAAATTCTGAGAATTTCGGTCTGGAAATGCTGAAGCAGGGTGTTTCTGATACCCACCTCCTACCCCAGACCTGCCGAGAGAAATCAACTTTCTCATCAGCTTGCAGCGGTGCTGCCATCAGCTTCCCTGAGGAGGTGGGAGGTTTCCTGGGGACATCTACATTGACATCTCCCCAGGAGCCCTTCTGAGGATCACCGGGCTCTTAGCATCAATCTGGGAGCCCTCAGACCTGCTGGACTTCTTGTCCGTCGCACAACTGGGTCCTGGCGGTACATCAGGTGGTTGAGAGGGCTATGTTAAGAAGACGGGGGAAGGTGGAGACTGTTGGCGGGGTAGAAGAACCAGTTTCATTTCTTGCAAAAGGCTCCAACAGTTTATGCAGCAGCACTTTGCCCTGCAGCCATGGACCCTCCTCCCACATGGACCTCCCTACGGTTGGGATGACACCTCTGGAGTCTTTTTACAGAAAGGGTCATATTTGGTATGGGTGTGAACGCCACAGCTTTAAAAATGAAATCTAGTTAGGAAATATCTTCCCTGACTTTCTTCTGCAGAAAGACTGGAGGAGAAAATAATCAGAGAATCAGACACCTGGAAATGACTGGTGGAGCTGGTGCTTGCTGGAGTCCTGAAGTCTTTGCTCACAAGCCTTTATGCTCCCCAGCTGAGCACGTATTTGCCCTGCCATGCTGTTTTATTCCTATAGAAAAGTAAAAACAAATCTAGAAAACTTGTAGGTAGCTGCTGTGTTAAGGCTGTGACTGAGAGGCAGATCTGTGCTCTTTCATTGCCTCCTTGCACTCCTTCTCAACCTTGCCTTATATCTACTGTTTAACTTGCCTAAGACACGGGCCACTTTTGGCCACCGAAGAGTATTTGTGTATAAGATCCCCACCTCTTATTTGTCATTGCAACCAAAAAATATGCTTAAATTTAAACTTAAGAACTTATTTTTTTCTTAGAGTGCCAGGAAATGTTTTTATCAGGTTTCTTCAGCAACGTATTGAGAGAGGTGACAGATTCTGCAAGTCTTCATGATTTCTAGGGCTGGGATCCGGCTCACTTACTGGGATGTCTTATAGTAGGCGTTTACATGTGGGGGTAATTCTGCAGGCTGGGCACAAACAAATTGTGCTGCTTGGCTTCCAGCTATCAGTGCAGAGGAGGAGAGGCCTCCCATAGCTCCTGCGTTGTAGCTTCCAGCCCTATGTAGATGTCTCCAACACCCTTGGGTGTCTCAGATCATGGCAGATATCTATCTTCAGGCAACCAGATCAATTTGTAGGTGTTTCCATGTGAGCTGCGGTCTGAGCTCCCAGTAGAGTCAATGGAGTCAATGGCTGAAGTGGTCCACGGGGTCTGGAAAACTATTCAGCCTGGGTGGACAACTGCATTTGATATTTGAGTGTCTCTAGGCTCTTCCTATCTCCACTGTGATGGGACCAGCTCACATGGAGTCACCTATATGAAGGCACATATGATGATGCATTGCAATAAGCAGGCTGATTCCTACACTACAGATTTCTGGAAAAAAAAACATTTTCTCACACTTGGGTTCCTGGCCATGGTATAGGAGTATGTGCATTTCCACCCCTTGGGGATGGTAAGGGTTAAGGGAGCTCCACTGCCCTTAGATTAAAAAAAATCTATTAATTGCTTCCATTATCTATTTTGGAGACATCGTTGCCCAATTATCTTTAGTCTCCTCCTGCATTTTAAAGGTTAGCTGTGATAGTACACATGCGATGTGAGCTTTAGCACAGGTCTTTAGAATAAACCTTCCTATGACACATTCCTGAATTTGTCATACCTTTTGTTAAAATGAGAGGATAATGGAAAATAAATGATATCTTTTTCAAAGTTTAGATCAATAGCAAGAAGAAAAACTGCATTTCAAATATCCAGAACAATTTATTATTATAGTTTATTAGTTGTTCCATTCTGAGAAAATCAAAGTCTACAAAATAAAAATATCAACCACAAAGTAAAACAAGTGAGAGTGGCCATGGAGAAAGCACAAGAGCAACGATGCCCCCTTGGCCACAGCCTCTTCCAGTGGTGGCACTTTGCTCCCAGGCTGGGTCCTACTGATTTCTACTTTCTCTCTGCTTGTTGTACTGAAGGCTCAAGTCTCAGACACGAACATTTCCCCTGAGGGCCAACAAACCCCTCCGAGATGTAAAGTACAGCTCAACCAAGAGTTATTACTTCCTGATAAACTACGTCTATGGCTCCCACGCTGGAGGTGACCTGAGGTCAGACTCTCTATGTAGACATTAATAACTAGGAAAATTAAACCCCATAATAGTCGTCCAGTGTATTGCTTGCAGGTCCCTTACCAGCAGTGTGTCTTCCTTAATTTCCAAGAAACATAGGCAAAAATGTGGAGAGAGAGACCCTGAGCCAAGCTGGCTAAGAAAAGGAGGAAAAACCACCAGAGCAGTATGAGACATATGACTCTGCTCTTGTTATCTGCATAAAAATGTGCATGTTAGGACTAGATTAAACATTAGCCTTCTCCAGTGAAATGCCCTGAGTAGGACAAGCCATGCCAGCCTAACTGCAGTGCTTAACGGAGGTATGTTAGCAATAAGTAATGTGCGTCGACCAAATGAAGCAGAAGAGCTTAGTACCACAGCTTGCAGCCTTCAGAGCAGCTGACAGGTGTGAAAACCTACCATCTATTGCGTAAATACAGATTGTTTGCTCCCATACAAAATAACAGCATGTAATAGCCCATTACATATCCATCTTTATAAAGATATGTAGTACATGTAAGTCCTATTCCAACAGGAATAAAAAAAGCCATGGGAAGTATAAATATCAAGGCTATAGAGTGAGAATAACTCAACAGAAATACAAACCAGTAAATCAATGACACGTACACTCTATCACAAAATAGAAAACTACACTAAGATCTCATGCCTCCTGAATTATAAGGAAGACATTCATCCCATTTTGCTTTTGACATATGCCATGTAAGCATGTATAGCTAGCTAATCGAGGCCTCCTTTAGAGTTGCTGCAGAGAAAGAGGTGCCTTTAGACCATGAGCCATTTGGCCTACATATATATATCTATCTATCTGTGGCATAAATAAATAAATATGCACAGAGACACACATATATAGGCAATAGGGTGAGATGAACTGCTCTCTAAAGGGACTCGTTCCTTCTCATTGTCTGTCTCAGACATAGATGCTTGCATTTGATCAGATGAACCCCATCCTACCAGGCTGAACGTGGCTAAAAAGAGGCAGAAGACTATTCAAACTTCACAAATTCCCAATAATATAAGTACATGTCAAGTATGGTGTATACTTGAGTCTGTCTTCAAATGCCTTTGCTCTAGATTCTTTGCAGCTACGAAAGGAGCTATCAGATTAATCAACTGCCACAATCTGCAACGTCGTTTTCTGAACTGGAGGAATAATGTAGCAAATGTTGTGGAAGGGACTAGTCCAAAATAATTGGGAAGAGGAGGGTGATGTTGAATGCATGTGTATACAGAACCATGAGGGACTCCACTAAGATTTTCAGTTTATATGCAGATGGTAAGTGGATTTAATTTCCTTTTCCAAGAGGAGCAGTGCGAGGAAGATCAAAGTGTGACTGCATTTGACCTGTCTGGGGAGGGAAAGGATGGGGGCACATCAGGTGTCCAGCATCTCTCTTGGTGGAGAAGATGCTGTGTGGGCTGTAATGACCATGCCATCATCTAACGTGCTTGGGCAAGTGGTCCATATGTACGCCTGGTCACTTGGGAGAGGCTGCAGTTATATTAGCAGTACATCTGCTATATGGTAGGAAGAGGAGAAGTGGTTTTGGGAAGCAGTTTCAGGCAGGGTTCTTTCCCCGTCTGTCAATGTTGCGTTGCACTCGCTCCACCCATACTCTATAGGTAGAAAGTCACTCTGGCCCGATAAGAATTAAGCTCCTTCACACGTTGGATTTGAGTGTCCGGGCTTCCTCCTTGTTTACCACTGCTGGTCTTGGAGTCGCTGAACAATCTGGTTTCTTCTCTGGCAAGTCATCAATTTCATGAGTTTGGATCTGAACGCCACAATTCCCTGAGAAGGCTTCTCTATAGCAGGAAAAAGACTTTATTACAGCTGGGAAAAGGCAGGTTTTCTTTGGCTTCTTCTATATTTACTATGAGAAACCACACAGTACTTTTTTCAAAAGACACCACTTAGGATCTCAGTTACTGTTTCAACTGGTATTGGCTATTGCATCACTTGTTCCACCACAGGGCCAGTGAAATGTAGGTAATTCTTGACAATTTTTCATGTATTGTATTCTCAGAGATCCAACAACGGCCCAAGCAATCTGCACCATGGTTGACCATATTTACTAAAACATGTTTCAAAGTGTTGTCTACACTTTGTACGACTTTATCCTATTATGAACTGACAAAACAAACCACTGTTGATGTGGTTTCACAATGTCCTTCCCTCCTCCTTTTTGAGAAAAATCCTCATTCAGCTGAAAAGCAGAGCCCATCAGTAACTAGCAAAGAATATGAAGGGAAATGGGGATGAGGTTTATCAAAGAGAGAGAAGAAAAGGAGAACTCCCAAATGTCAAACAGGGACATCTTGGATTAACTAGGCTGGGGAGCCTGTGAACAGGAACAGCCTTGGTGCATCTCAGTGTAGTAACAGAAACAGCAAGGAGGCCAGACTAAAATAAGTCTGAAGTACAAAGTTGTCATGATACGACTGAGAAATCAGGGGGAAGAAGGAAGACGAATGACATGGTAGTGGTGGCAGGTGCTCCACCAGACTTCCCACAGGTTACCCAGAGAGAAAAAGACTGATTGCGTAATCTATCTGAAACCAACATGTTTGTATAATTAACCTTAATTTCCCCAAGGGATTCATTTTTCAGCCCTTATTTGAACTGCCATTCTCAATTCAACAGTGGCTGGAACAAAGCATGATCTTTGATTTCAGAAGGTCTGATTCCTCCTTCTCTTGTGCCAGTATTTAACAGCTGAACCAGACAACCCAAAATCCAGGGTCATTTATTTCATATCAAAGAAGGTATTCAGAAATCTAAGCAGTGCAATAGTGAGATGGTTGATCTGGTTGATAAGTATTCCACTGCTAGGGATTTTTTTTTTTAGATTTCACATTTTCCTGGTTCCATCCCACTTACCGTATTCTCTGCTTGGTGAGTCACACAAAGACA
>NW_009620275.1:25261-34039 GCF_000690535.1 Cariama cristata
GATAAGCAGAACAAAAAAGATAGCTGTTAAAACAGAAAATCAACACGGTTAGCACCTGGTGTTAACTGAAGTATTGCACTTACTCCAACTGGGAGAAACAAGCAAGACCCGGGATAGGGTCTCACCTTGCCCCTATGCCCAGAGGCAAGAGTTCTTCCATGTTGCCCCATTGCTTTGCTCCCTGAGGCAAAGAGGGCCCAGCCAGAGGGGACCTGGGCAACTAGAGATTGACCGCAGACAAATAACCAGGGACTACTGACGCTGCAGTCTCTGGCATAGGTTGCAATACTCCTCCTTCCCTTCCTTTATGTTACTCCATTATTCCTCCTTATCATAATGCGCTACAGTTGTCAGCAGACTCCAGCTGGAGTCAAGAGCCCTTGTACAAAATGTTGAGCCTGTGCACAGAAAGAGACAATTTCTGCTTTAGCATCTAATGGCTGAATGGAAGATGGTGAAAAGGAAGAAGAAAATCTCTTCGGACTGATCTAAATGCATCATTTAGCTGTGAGGAAATATTTTATTTGCCCATCTTTTTTCACTCCTTTGAAAATGTGAAAGAAACACATCATTTAAATATTTACATTTTTTCCTGTTTTTTTTCCAGTTGAAGTTATTCACTGAATTCACAGAAAGTCTCAGAAAGAATCTGAAAATTGCTTCATTTAAAAACTAGACTTTTAGTTGATCTATTTTCTTTTACATCCCTTATGAGTCTTTGAAAACCTCTTCATAAAAAGCTTATGGGCTTAAACAGTCTCTTTTTACACTTTCTTTACTGACTTCTCACCCAATACGTGGACATAGATGTGTCTTGCAGTGTATTTCTTAGCTTTTATAACAGAGGTGTATCTCTTTCGTAGAACAGCAAATTGAAAGGCAAAATAACTGCTCTGGACGATGGAGTGAAATCTGAGTCCAATTAACAAAATGGTATACCTGTCACTGGCAGTATCACAGATGAGGAAAAAGATGGATGAGTCGAACCTATGAAGAGAGAGAAATTTTTGATTTTTGTATTCAATTGCTCTTCTGGCAAAGAGCATCAAAGCAGTGATGAGGATAGAGTCAAGGAAAGAGCCAACTCGTTCCAGCATCGAAGCAGTGATGAAGGTAGAGTCTGACAGTTCTCCCTCTGCACAGAAGACCTAACAATTGCCATGTTTGTTCCTTGGCCATCACTAGATGTTTCCAGCTTACATATCAACATATGCGCTGATCTGGTACCTGTTAATGGTGGGCATGAAGTGAACTGTATCTTCCAGGGAATGGGATCCAGCTAAGATCTTTATTTCATATGAGATTGGGAAGGATGGCTTTCAAGGTGCCAAGCTAGGATTTGGAAACATGGTTTCAAACAGGGCCTCTTTTTCCCCAGAAATGTAAGCCAAAACTTCCTTGGTGCAAGAAATTAATCGAATTTCTCCCTTATCCTGAAAAGGAAGCTCTGAACTTGAGCCACTATTAGACATGGACAAGTTTTTAGCAAGAGTTCCTGTAAGAGTGGTCTCTTGATAAATCTCTTCGTGCTGAATGTTGCGAGGGAAAACTGAGAAAGAGGAGTATATTACTTATCCAGCCCCATTAAAGACATCACATCATAACAAAGAGAAAGGCAACACTCTGAGGGAATAAGTATTTGGTGCATTAATTACAAAGACCTGACCTCGCTCAGGTTTGAGTGTACTTTTGCAGGAAACTGGAATTATTATTCTGTTGAATTAAAGGCCAAGATGGCCTATTTCATCATCCAGTCTCATGTTTTTCATAATCCTAATTTTAAAATTTCAAATATTTCTAATCTTTGATTATTCAATAAGTTGTATAATTTTCTAGGACTGGTATGTTGATGGGTTATTTCCATCACAGCAAGAAATTCCTTCATCCTGATAGTACCAAGCAAAATTATCAATGGAAAAAAAAAATGGCTGTAGTGAAAGAGGACAAAAGATCAAACAACAAATTGTGACTGCTGTACCTGGAACACTCTGAACTGGGCACCACAGGGAAACAGACGGACCTATGAAGAAGTGGAGAAAGTCCTGGGTTAATACTGAAATAGTGTGTCCAGTGAGTAAGGTGACTCGTTCTTACAGTCAGGGCAGCAATGAGGGGCAACGATGGCCAAGTGTCACCTGAGAGGTCACTCTGCAGGCAAAAGGGCCTGCCCAAACCAACCATTCCACATGGCCTGGTATGGGTCACAAGGGCTAGCATTCATCTCATCTACTGTTATGTAGATGTGGCCCCTGAGATAGTCATCTGGGCTCTGAGATAGTCACTGGGGAGAAACAAGCCTTTAAAAGGTGCAATTCATCTCATGCTAAAATAATCGTGAAATAGGGCAGCTAACACAACACCATCAACACCTATTGCCCTCTCTTGGTTACAAAGGTAGTCCAACTCGGATGTGGGTATCTATGCAGTAGACGTCTAAAGTTCTGCAAGATTAATTTCCCCTTAAAGGTCCAAGTACTGGTGAAAACCAGTTTTTTCCACTCTCTGTTAGACATGTTGACCTTGCATTGGCTCCCACCTCTTTAAAATTCAGCCTATCATACTCCTCAGCCTCAGAGGAGGTTGGGAGGGTAAAGAAAGCTGAGGACTGTAAAGGTGGTGGACAGCTGGGTCCTCCCACCTTCAATAGTTCTGCCTGACACCCAGAGAGAACCCTAGACCCTCAGTGTTATCAGATGCTTGGGAAAGGGGCTCTGGTTTCACTTTGTGTATGGAACTCCTGCACTGTAGAGTTAGGAGGGAGAGGTAGAAAATTTGGGTGGAGTAGAGGCCATGCAGGTTTGGTGTTTGGTTTTTTTAATTAACACATCTAATGGCATAAAAGCAAGAGGCAGAGGTTCTGCAGCCTCAGCTGAGAGCCCTGGTGGCTCTCTGAGCAGTGAAACTCAAGGTGCCAGACCACAATGGTGCATGCCCTGCTGAATCTGGGTCCATAAAGACTACAGTGCAATATTGGTGGGCTTCTTATTGTGTCTCTGCTCAAAACAGCATCCTGGGTGTTAAATTAAGAACTGAGCCACATTACTCAGGTTTAGCTATGGACTAGCTGCACCCTGGATTCTAAAACCCTGAGCAATCATGAGGGATGCTTAGATATACCCTTTGGAGTATCTTACTGTGAAGTGACAACAGATGACCTATAGCCACCAGGAGGAAAGAGAAAGTCTTATTCTACTGTTTTCTTCCCAGTATGTGACAGTGTGGCTTTATCTGCTCACAAATTCCTGCAGTTTTGCACTTAGTATGAAAGGATACCCAAGATAAAGTAGGATGCAGCTGTGTCCTCCCCAGAGATGTCATCTCCATCAGTCAGAAATGACATCTCCATCAGTGTTGGAGCCCTGAGGTCCCTGATCTCTCCATCGTGAACCCCAAGTAGGTTGTTCCCTAGGATTGATGTGCTGAGTTGGGGGGGTCTGGACCCTACATGAACAGATCACGACACCGATGTGATGCCAAAGCAACCATCTTACCTGGCTCAATAGTCTGTGGCAGCCCCTTGTCACTGTCGTTGGTGCATCTCATATCAAGGGGGGTCCAGATGATTTTACCATTCACCTTCTTGCACATGCGAGTGCCAGAGGTGGGGGGTCGCTTATCATAACCACTCTGGCATTTGAAATGTAATACTTGTCCCACGTAATACGATTTGCTCAGTTTTAAAGAGGCATGTGGAATAGTCTTGGGAGGACCGCAAAAATCTGTGGGATCACAAGGCAGTACATGGTTAAAGCAGATAGATTTTATCTACTGCTTTTGTTCTTGAAACAACATGATTTGTATTCTTACAAAATATAGACAAGCAGGATATACCAAGCCTTCCTAATTCTTTGTTAGGATATAAATTGCTCATTCACTTACACCGTATCACTTGTTCGGCCAAGATATTACAGCAATTGTTTCTTTCTCTCTGTCTGTTAAAATAATTAAAAATTACTCATCATTCTTGCACTGCCTCCATGGAAATCAGTGGGAGAAGTGTTACAGTAATGAATGGGCTCTTACTTACCTTTCTGGTCAAACTCTGAAACAGTTTTTCGCTTCTGGGGTGCAGGGCTCTGTGTTTTTCTTTCTGGCTTCTGTGCAAAATCTAACTCCATCATGGGAGCCGCTGACAACAAAATTTTCTCATCTGTGGGAGAAGTTATATTTACTGAATTACAGCAGGACAAATAGCAGAGCAAAGCCAGAGCACTCAAACTTTTAGAGGCAAGACAGAATTGTTGCAAGTTCTAATTTGAAAAGATACGCGCAAAAAGTCATTTGTTAGAGCAATGCCCAGATGTGTCTTATACTGACTCACTCATCGGATAAACACCTCTACAACTCTAGAAAAAGGACAATAATCACTTACCAATGCATTCAAATTCCTTGTAGACCCAAGAAGCAAACTGCGGTGTACTCCGACACAAAATTCCCGGGTACTGGCCACTTCTTCTCTTGTAGCCACTGTCACATTCATAATACAGTTTGGTGCCCAGTGGGTACATTTCAGCAGTAACATCAGCAAATTTGATCCTTGGAAGAGTGGGACATTCTTCTGCAAACAGAAAGGCTGAGAATCAGGACAGCCTGTGCATTTACCTTATTCACCGAGGACTTCCCACATCTTTCTGTCTTATCAATACCAGATCATGCTCAGAGCTCAGTGAAGTAAGCCTAATTCTGCTTTTTGCCACAGGGCTAAAATCACAGCTGAGGGATGAAACTGGATGTCATAAGGGTAGCAAAGCTTTGTTTCTTTGATTGTCTCTAAGGCAAGGAGAGGCTCTGAGTGTCTGGTGAAACTGTTAGTTATCTTAAGCATACATTTTTTATTGTAATTTTAGAGCAATCCCACCATCCAAAGCCTTCTTCACATTGGAGTTAGTTGTTGCCATTGATTTTATCAGTATAGATTTGTTCAGGATGCAGAAAAATCCCTTGGGAGTGTCTCCACCAAGTGACATGAAGCCTGTATTTGTCTACACTTTTTTAGTTAGGAGGGGTTGATTTGACTCCTTTGTGTTTCTTCTAGAGGAGAAAGGATGTTGGAGCAAGGATGTTCTGCAGCATCTGGGAATGGTGGTAGGAGGTACCAGGTCTATCTGAGCCCTTTCTTTCTGCACCCAGCAGATGGGCAACATGAAACACTACCAACGTTTTCTTAATGAAGCTGTACACAATCATATTGTAGAGCTGCTGCCTGCACCGGAGTGTGCAGCCTTGAATCTATGGAGTGAGGCATGATAAGCAAAACTAAGCCATTAAAAGTTGCAATCATCTATAAGCAAACATTGGAAAGGGGAGTAGACTCTCGTTCAGTCTAAGCACACCAAAGAGCAGCTTACTGTGAAATAAGTTTGCAAACCTAAATATAACTTGTCCCAAAACAAGGACGTGAAATGCTGTGTCATCAGCAAATCACATCTAAATATACTCCTCAATCAGTTCAAACGAATTAAGTTAGATCATTTCAGTGCACTTGAAAAGCCCACTGAAGCCTAGCTGGAGACCCAGAAGTTGATAAAGGCAGTACTTAATGATTATTTAAGACCTAAAAGCTGAGAAATTCAAGGATAAAACAGGCTGGTTGCATCAAGGCTGGCATTTGGGATCTTTGGGTGCATGATCTGTGGCCCTTTATACTTATGCGTAACAGTAACAGCTATTACAAGTAAAATTTCTTAGTTGTCATGTCTTCATATTTTCTGCAGCCGTAATTAATGCAGCCTTAGCAACCGGCAGGAATGACTGCGAAAGGGCCTTGAATCCCTGATAGTTGTTCATCATTTGGCATCTGCCCTTGACTCCCAAAGTGCCTTTTCCTTGAAACAAAGCCATTCCTTGCCAACAGCAACCCCATCAGCGACTCCCCGACCCAGTCCTGCAATGCCCTTGTCTTTCAGAGCCACCCATCATTTTCTCACTTTGATATTTTCTGCCCTTTTTACTTTTCATTATCCTGCCACTTAGTAAAAGTCACAAAGTTTGAAGAAGGCAACAATGAAAAGTATTGTGAGTGGCTTAACAGCTAAGCTGTCTAAGGGATATTTCAATCCTCTTGTATCTTGGTGTTATCAAAGGATTTGCCTTGTAAACTACATCAGACTGTGGCTTCGAGAGAAGCAACTGTACCCGAAATAGTTAACCACATGGTTTACCACAGACTGTCAGGGTGATTAAAATTAAAGAGTTATCAGATTAGCAGCAAGTTGAGATCACGTACTCTCACTTTCCCTGAAAGCTAAAAGCATGTTTCCCTCAAGACTTCAAAAGCCTCTTTGAAGCAGACTGCAGATCTGAATCTCAGCACGAGGCACTCAAACCTACAACTCTTTAGTCTCTTCTTAAGAAAACCCACAGTATTTAGCCTACTCATCATAAAGGGCAACTGTTGTTTTAATCGATGATCAAATGAAGTTAAGGTTCTTCTGAACTTGCACGCGTCAGATAAGGATTAGGCAGAAATGGTGCACACAGGTGATGGTGAGCAACACCCATCAGGTTGGTGCTCTTGGATCATCACATCCATGTTGCAGCTGGATCTCATGCAACACTCCTAGGATCCAAGCTTTTCATGTCATCCACACCACTCAAATTCTTGTCTTCTCACATCTAAACCACTACAGTATCTATTTCTTTGGCCTTTACAACCACATTCCCATTTCTGATACAGAAAGCACTTGGAAAGATGAATTTCCTAGGTCTCATTGTGACCTTCTGTTTGCTTCCTTCTGTTGACTTCTAACTGCTTCACTGGCAAGTAAAATATTTTACTCCCATTTTCAAGAACTTTCTCCTTATCAATCATCATACCCTCTCAAAACATCATCTTCTTTTCCCATGCTAGACCTCCTCACCAACGTGTTTGATATCAAAGTCATCAGCTTTTGGTTTTATTATTGTACCAAAATGAATGGATATGGAATGAATATCAACATTTCAAGTTGCCATTATTCCTCTTCACTGTCTTTAATTATCTTATATATCTTCAGGAGTGCCCTTCTTTAAATAGTCTTTTACCCATCATTCAAGAACAGGTAGGCACCCAACACGCTGATCAGTATTACTTCTATACTTGCTTGCCTTACACTTGGATCCTAAACTTTCTGTGTTGGTCAGCTATTTACACCATGCTTACACTAACATGTCCTAACTATCACCCAGGACTCCAGGCATTGTGGCAGTGGATGTGATAATAACTTTTGATAATGACTACACACTCAGCAAAGTCTATCTGAGAATGGAAGCTGTAGTTTGGCCCACAAGAACTCCCAGTGCTTTGACATTTAGCAGCATCACAGGTTGAAGTTAATTGCTGTATTCAAACTCCTATTAGGGAAGAATAAGCATCCCCCAAAGCTGCAGAGGCCGTAGGTGGTGGCATATAGGTGTGCAGGGGTGTTTCATGGCACTGGACCTCTTGGCATAGTGTGGGAAAACTGTGCAGAGAGTAAGCAGACCTGGATCTCTGGAGTGAATCATTCTCAGCACTTAATTCAGTCTATGTCTAAGGAAACTGCATGGTTTGCCCCTAAAAAATCAACAGTCCTGCTGTGCGGTGATAAAAGACTCAAGGAATGGGAAGAAGCCAGGAACCTAGAGAATGGCAGTGTAGATTTACTCCTTGACTAGATTTCTGACTTTTTACATTTTTAGGGGAGATTAACTTTGCTTTTTTTGCTGTTTTGCAACCTGGTTGGGAATTAGTCTGTCAGTTTGTTTCAGTTGGTGTGATATGAAAATATAAATCTTATAAAAGACCAGCACACCTAGGCGTAAGCTGCTCCATAGCCTGGTTTTGCACAGCCCGGCTTCCCTCTGGATTCTGCATCCCTCCACAGCGGCTCCAGGGTTACAGTCCTGCTAGTATTGATTTAAAAGACTGCCCTCAAATCACCTTCAAATCTCTTGGGATTTTGTTTGCCTCCTTATATTCCTTCTGCACATCCTCCAATTCTCCATCCCCATGACAAGGTGCTGTGTGTCTCTATTTCCTTCTCTTTCAGTCCCCATGTCCTCTGTCCTCACTTTCCTTCATTCACAAGCTTCATCAGCCCCCACCTACCATTCTCATCTCCTACACCCCAACAGTGCCCTGTGACTCCATTTCTTTGCACTTCGAGGTACTAACACAATGTATTGAAATGGGCTAAACAGAGAGGTTGGTACAATTGCGTTCATGGGATTTAGCACTGCTATGGGTTGCAGAATTGCTAGAACATGTAGCTCTCCTGAGGCAGCTGAGAATCCACATTTGTCCCCATATTAATGGATCTTTGGTGCCTACGGAATTTCAGGAAATTTTAGAACAGGTTTCAAATATTATCATGTAGTGGATGGAGACATGTCCTTGGAATTAGAAGGAGAGTAGTGAATTCAGATCATAGACATCCATGAAACATAAAAATTAAAAAGTAGTTATTGCATCTGTCCTGGTTTCAGCTGGGATAGAGTTAATTTTCTGCTTAGTAGCTGGTACAGTATGTTTTGGATTTAGTGTGAGAATAATGGTGATAACACACTGATGTTTTAGGTGTTGCTAAGTAGCACTTATCCTAAGTTAAGGATTTTTCAATTTCCCATGCTTTGTCAGCAAGCAAGCATACAAGAAGCTAGGAGGGAGCACGGCCAGGACAGCTGACCCGAACTGGCCAAAGGGATATTCCACACCATTGAACGTCATGCCCAGTACATAAACTGGGGGAGTTGGCTGAGAGGGGCCGATCACTGCTCAGGAATCACTGCTTGGGCATCAGTCAGCTGGTGGTGAGCAAT
>NW_009620276.1:0-322 GCF_000690535.1 Cariama cristata
TGGGCGGGTCACCTGCCCCCCCGCTCCGTTTGTAAAGTGCTTGTTGGAGGTCAGTCAGGTTCTCAAGTGAGCCCAGCACCTCGGTCCCTCTTCATAGGAAGCACCATCCCCTTTCATCTCAAGGAAGGTGCAGTGGGCGTGCTTAGGCCTGCTCCTCCTCATGGAGGGGGCCTTGCCTTGGGCTAGTGAAAGCGGCGGCACACAAGAAATCTCACTCTTAGGCTGCTCCCAGTCTTGTTGGGAGGACTGGAAAGTATCTCCACAAGCAAGGACTCCAGTCCCAACCCTCGGACTAGCGGGTCACCATGCTGAGCGGCAGCCA